>NC_137630.1:31566372-31606372 GCF_963383615.2 Lipophrys pholis | reverse complement strand
AAAAAAAAAAAAAAAGAGACAAAATGTAAAAACTGTCAAAAAAAAGAACTAAAACTTACTCTGAATGTCATGAAGGACTCAAGATACCTGCTAAACAATCCCAACAAGAGAGAAAAGGCATGTACATTTACTCAACACAACACAAATATTCATTAAAATTACATTTAAACACACAGACATACATTTGTAATTGTGAATAAGATGTAAAACAACAACAAAGACACACAAGATGAACACAAGACATTGCAAAACCAATGTTGTATCTAGAATAACAAAACTATACACTGATTGACCCGAAGAACACGTAAAACAACAACAAATAGACACAAGATGCAAAACGATCCTGAAAACAAACAAAAAGCTCATGAATTCCTTCCCCTCTGTGAGCCCACTCTTTAAAAGTTGCATCATGTATTCCTGGTTTAAACTCTGAATCAAGCAGAAATGGGCTTTATGAAGTAATAATAGCGACGTGGAAAAGGAACTAAAACACGCGTCTGTGAATAATTAGTCTCTTCTTTATCCTCGTGTTTTCAAACACATGTGGTTTGTGATGAAGCGGAATTAAAAATATTTAATAAATCTTTGTGTCAAAGCAACAGTTTTCAAACTCTATTTTTTTTAAGGCCCCGCCCACTTTTTTGCAGTCAACCAATCCCTGCACGGGACAGGTGGCAGCCGTCCACTTTATCGTGTCTTTTCTGAAAACATGAAATAAGAACAGTATGTACAGGTTAAGTGAGTGAAACTTTAAATACGAAGAAGGATCATCACCTCATTTTAAGACGGAAAGTAATCCTGCTCATAGACATTAATGTGTATTATATATATATATATATATATATATATATATATATATATATATATATATATATATAAAGAGAGGGCTATATTGGGTTTCACAAAATATATATAACCTCTCTGTGTTTTTCTTTAATGACCCTCAGGGTTAAACCACAGATACTTATTTGTAACTCGTGATCAGTAGTAATTTAGAATTAAGTTAATGTCGGACTTCCTGATGGATCCTGAAACATTGATCTCCAAACTGCTGGGAGGAGGAAGATGCTCTATAATCTGCATGTTAGAGGAGCTCTAGAGTTCCAAAGGTTCCAGATATTTTGGTGATAATGTTGAACGTAACATGGCCACATAAACATCAGTAACTGTAATCTAGTTACCAGGCTGTGGCTCATTGATGATCGACAGTTTATTATGAAGGTCCTGTAAAGAAATCCTCCTACAACTTGTGTGATAGTTTTGCTGCCCCCTCGCAGCTTTAACACGTTGTGTTTCAGACTACGGCTGCACTCTGTAGCGCCGAGGTGTCTCACCTCGGTCCTCCAGAGCCTCCGTCCTGCAGGTTTAGCTCCTCCCAGTTTCAACACACCTGATTTCAATGAGCTGCTCGTTATTGGGCTTTTTCACAACCTTGGTGATGACATCATCATTAGATTCAGGTAAACTGAAGCAGGGAGGAACTAAAACATGCAGGACAGGGGCCCTCCAGGATCGAGGTTGGAGACCCCTGCCTTAGCGTGTTTAGCGTGTTTAGCGTTTGTTTAGCGTTTGTTTAGCGTGTGTTTAGCGTGTGTTTAGCGTGTTAGCTTTAATAGTTTGAAGCTGCAGAGTTCTGAGTGGTCGTCATGGGAATAAGGTCAGACGGGCTCCTGTGTTATTTATACTTTATTTCGAAAGCAGGAGGGTAAATAAAGGTTAGTGTGTGTGTGTGTGTGTGTGTGTGTGTGTGTGTGTGTGTGTGTGTGTGTGTGCGCGTGCGTCAGCTGGGGGTTTCCCACATTGCTCCGACCCAGTGACTGAAGCAGATCCACCACATGAACTAATCCTGCTGTTCACCTCTGAGTTCCCAGCATGCATCTTGTTGTGGGGGTTTGGCACGTCTGGACGAGGAAACGAAGCCGAGCGCAGATTAAAACACAACGTTCACCAACCAGACGCACAGAAAACTGTCCTCCTGTTGTTTTTGTCAGTTTGTTTTCATGTCTTTTTATTAAAAGCTTTTCTGTATGTCTGGCAGATATAGTTCTGGTTTTAAATATTTTAAATATTTGTTGTCTGTTTTGTACATTTTTGGCCCATTTTCAGTCTGTTTGTGGTCATTTTGTAAGTTTTTTTTATTTTGTAAGTTTTTTTTATTTTGTAAGTTTTGTTGTCTATTACAGTTGATTTGTGCCTCTTTTCATAGTTGTTTCGTTTGTCGTTTTGATTTATTTTGTGGTTTATTTGTGGCTGTTTTGCTTGATTTTGTGGTCATTGTGAGACTCTTTGTGTTTGTTTCGTATTTCTCTGTCACTCCGAGGTTGTTTTGCATGCCTTTGAGTTATTTGCATTGTTGTTAACCTTCACCAGTGAAAGTTGGGCGAGAGGGTTATGTTTTTGGCGGCGTCTATTTATTTATTTATTGGTTTGTATTTATGTCTGATTTTACCAACTTTTTGCACAAACTACTCCCTCGAATTGCAGGAAATTTTCAGCCGTGATTTGTCATCATCCAAGGACCAATCCATTAGATTTGGGGACGATAACAGCTCAACGTTTCTGAATAAATCCCAAAAAATTCCCATACAAAGCAGATGAAAGAGGCACCTTGAAGCACTGCATTATGTAATAATGGTACATTATGTAATAATGTAATACATTTTCACCTCATGATGTAATAATTCAGCATTTTGTAATTAACTTTGCTGTATTTTGTAATAACTTGTTACACATTGCAACAGTTATTACAGAATGTGGGTGTTTTTTAAGAAAATGTAACAATTTGATGCATTAATGTAACAAATCTTGCTCTTCATCCATACACATGGTTCTAAAAGATTACGATTCACTAGGACTGCGAACAGAGCCTCGGTAGAATTCAGGGTCTAAATCAGGTTCTATTGCGGCCGGTAGGTTTTTAAAGTTACAAGACAACCAGTATTTCCACCAGACATTTCTTTTTCTTGAAGAAATTAAACCAGATTGTGTCGCTGAGGGCATTTAATTATTTAACCTGCATTTTGTAGGAACCTTTGCAATATGTAACAAGTTATTACAAAATGTGGCGTTATTGCATCATGACTTGAAAATATATTACATTATTACATATTCCGTAGTTATTACATAATGCGGCGCTACATACCTCATGAAGGAGATTAAAGGAGATCAGCGGCTGTTGCCATGGAGGCACTCCCTGCTCTGTGTTTCACACAGTGACGTAGCTACCTGACAGGCTAGTTAGCGTCGATATGAGCTAAGCTATCAGGCTAGCGATGCTAACTCGGTTCCACAAACAATTGCGTTGTTGGCGAAGCTCTGCGCTCTACCAAGTGTAGCTCTGGTTTTGTAGAGATGTGTACTTACGACATTTGCAAAAATTCAAGATCGTGTTTTCTTGTTTGGTGCGTCCAGCCGTCTCTGTTCCAGGCTCGGACCACCATGATGGTGAACAGCGGCCGTTTCCACTGCCCGTCCTGCAGACACGAGGTGGTGCTGGATCGCCACGGCGTCTACGGCCTCCAGAGGAACCTGCTGGTGGAGAACATCATCGACGTCTACAAGCAAGAAGTCAGCAGCTGCAGCTCCAGGTGAGAACCAACCAGAGCAAACACGTGCCCTCGCGCGCACGCAAACCAACGTGTTTACCTGGAGACCTCTCCTGTTCACCTCCTTCTAGCCCCGCCCCTCTTCCTCCTCCACTTCCTGCCGAGGTCAGGTGTCCGGACCACGAGGCCGAGAAGGTCAACATCTACTGCCTCACCTGTCAGGTTCCCACCTGCTCGCTCTGCAAAGTGTTTGGAGCTCATCGGACCTGCCAGGTGGCGCCGCTCACAGACGTCTACCAGCAGAGGAAGGTAGCACGCTAATGCTAATGTTCGCTGAATTTATCTTCATTTTGTCGTCATTAAACGTATGATCATAGATTCTTTTGTTACGACAAGTAAAACATTCCTCCTTCGATGGTCGTAAAAAAAAAGAATCTATGATAAAATGTTAAAGTTACCGTCAGGAGGACTGAGTCAGTTCAGGAGTTATGAGGTAAACATGAGTTCAGTAAAACAGCAACCAAGCTGCTCCTGATTGGCGACAGCAGATTTTGATGAAGCTAATGGAAAGACAGTTTTAGATCACGCTAATGCTGAGCTCAGCCGGTCAAAGTGACGACGATGGATATTCCAAAGAGGTCCCAAAAACGGCAACTTTTTGAAAACGCTAATGCTAATGCTTCACTTGGTGAGCAGAGCTCCTCTCCTAGGTAGTGGGATTACAGTCACGTGGTTCTTTATGACACACTATTTCCCATCAAGAGTAAATATTATTATAGTTTTTCACGTGTATGAGTCACAGTTAAATACTATTACAGTCGTCTTAATGTTAAGAACTGAATGACTTTGAAAGAAGTGTTTTTTTTAATTAACAGCATCAATCAATTAATGCTTATTTTTTTGTATGTGAGGATGAACTGAACGAGGGAATCAATGCTGTCGGGACGTTCAACAACAAAGTGCAATCTGTGATCGATGAGCTGGAGGAAACCTGCAGAAGCATAGAGGTGTGTGTGTGTGTGTGTGTGTGTGTGTGTGTGTGTGTGTGTGTGTGTGTGTGTGTGTGTGTGTGTGTGTGTGTTTCATATCTGGGACATTACACAAATAATAGTATTTGTGGTATTTGCTTGAATCAAAGCCTGGCATCGTTTTATGAATCTCACTAACAGTTCAAAGTTTTACCTGTAGGGGTGCAGTTCAAAGTTTTACCTGTGGGGGTGCAGTTCAAAGCGTTACCTGTAGGGGTGCAGCTCTGCGGGCCTCGTTGCTTCATTCCCACCGTGTCCAGTTCCTGCGACACGTGAAGTCTCTGCTCGTAAAACTTGTCTTTCCCGTCCGCAGGACGACTGTCGGACTCAGAAACAAACCGTGTGCGAGAAGTTCGGCCGCATGTTTTCCATCCTGCAGGAGAGACAGAAGGTCAGAGGTCATTCCCGGTTCCTCACACTAACTGCTCCGTGGCTCTAGATAACGTCTGACCTGGAGAGCTGAGAACCACACTGATTATACATTATCTCTCATGAAGGAAACCGTCATTGTGATTTTAATATTTTCAGCAACTTTCACAAAGTAGCTCACTGTACTCAAGGTAAAAAATGTAAGAATATTTAAAACTGTGCAACCTGCTGTTGCATGTCCATTTTCACAGCTACGACACAAACGCTGAGAACGATGTAGTTTTCTTGTTTGGTCACTAGTTAGTGCTGTTGTTAGTTTTTTTAATGAAAGGACACACACTCATGCAGCAGAGAACAATGAGCTCTTAACATTAACAAGAGGAGAACACGGACATTCTAGTGGACAGACCACTAAGTTAGATTGTTATTATGGTGACTGTCAAAATAAAACCACCAAGTTGGATTGTTATTATGGTGACTGTCAAAATAAAACTACCAAGTTGGATTGTTATCATGGTGACTGTCAAAATAAAACCACCAAGTTGGATTGTTATCATGGTGACTGTCAAAATAAAACCACCAAGTTGGATTGTTATCATGGTGACTGTCAAAATAAAACCACCAAGTTGGATTGTTATCATGGTGACTGTCAAAATAAAACCACCAAGTTGGATTGTTATTACGGTGACTGTCAAAATAAAACCACCTAGTTGGATTGTTTTTATGGTGACTGTCAAAATAAAACCACCAAGTTGGATTGTTATCATGGTGACTGTCAAAATAAAACCACCAAGTTGGATTGTTATTATGGTGACTGTCAAAATAAAACCACCAAGTTGGATTGTTATTATGGTGACTGTCAAAATAAAACCACCAAGTTGGATTGTTATTATGGTGACTGTCAAAAAAAAGTACCAAGTTGGATTGTTATTACAGTGACTGTCAAAATAAAACTACCAAATCCCAGGAGAATAAGGACTGGGACCACGGAGGAAACATTGTTCTGATTGGCTCTACTGAGCATGTGCAGAACTACTAGTTCTACCAACATGGTGACCAGGATGATTAGCAGCGTTTCCACCGGAGTCAGAGTGTTTTCAGAAAGTTGTGTTTTGAGTTTCACTGTCGTGTAAACAGACAACAAAACAGGTCTTCTTTTGCGTTCGTTTTCCATCTTTGCATTAAATGAATCACCCAAAAAACATGTGATTTTCAAGGGATTCACTAAAATGTGCCGTATCAATCGAGTTATTTCTGATTGTTGTTACTCCAAAGGCGATGACGCAGCAGATCAGCGATGAGCAGGATGAGAAGACGGGTCACGTCCTGGCGCTGGCCCGTTGCTATGGCGACCAGGTGGAGGCCAACAACAAGCTGGTGGAGAGCGCGAAGAGCAGCATGGAGGAGCCGGACCCGACTGTTTTCATTCAGGTGTGCAGGAGGCGACACAACAATCCAGGGGTCCGCAAACTTCATGACCAGAAAATACAACTTTTCTTTTTCCATCAAATCAAATCAGCTTGAAGCTGCTCAACATGTCTCACCTTCAACATGAGGAGAACAGAACAGCACCTGAAATTTCATGAACACAAATTAGAACGTTTGGAATCATTTTAAGCTGTTTTAACTTTTGCAGCTGTTTAATTTGACCTTTTTAGACATTTAACAGAAAGTAAAGGAACTACCCTAGTCATATATTACGATTAATAAAAAGAATACAATAAATAAATACATTTTAGCTTCTTCAGCCATATTGGTATCAGTTTGTTTAGGTTTAAACTTTAAAAGGACACCCTGTGTTGTTTTAAAACAACAGCAAACATTAGAATTTTAGCTGTTTTTTAATTTTTAGTTGTTTTAGTGACTTTTGGCTCAAAGGTCATTTGGAACAAAAATGCCCCAATGTTTATTTAATTACTTATTTCTGGCTCTGCTTTGCTCTGTTATGGTTCTTTGTTCTTTGTGCTTTTATCTAATTTTGTTGTTGTTGTTTTGAATAATCTCAGCTGTGCCTACTGAGATAATATCCGATATAAACATTTTATTCATTCATTCGATAATTCAAAACAAAATGAGAATCGGATAAAATGGTTCATTTGTGTATAAAGTTCTGAACGCTTCAGGGAGCCACTCCAGAAGGACTGAGGCCCCGTTAACACGTTAACACGTTAACACGTTAACACGACCGCGTGGTTTCATTACAAAAACAAACAACAGCACCCACTAGTGGCCCGACATGAAAACTACATCGTTTCATGTGTTTCTGCCGTGTTTCTGTAAATGTTGCCGTATAAATGCAAAACTTTTCTGAAGCGAAACGTCGTCGTGTCACCGGAGCCTGAGGAGCCACATGTGGCTCTACATTATCAGCGTCTAAATGGAGAAAAATGTCTTATGTCTGTCTTAATTGTCTTTCTCTGTCTTTTTCATTGCGTTTTGATGGTTCTGTGTTGACCTCGTGCTGAAATCTAAAATTCTGCTGCTATTTTTCTCAAACCTTCTATCAGAATTCCAGAGAGCTCATCACAAAGTGAGTAAAACGAGAAAAGTCTCTAACAAAAATCACAATTAAATGTACTTTAATGTCTTTTTCTTATGGAAATAATCTTTTTGTTTTATATGGATATCATTCCGTAGCTTAATCTTCTTGTTCTCTCTCCTCAGAGTGAAAACAGCCAGCAGTTCCTATAAACAGCAGACCCTGAAACCCGGTTATGAGAATCTGAGGCGCTACAGGCTGAACTTCAGCCGGCAGGAGAACGCTCTGAGGGGCGTCGAATTCAGGAGCCGTGAGAAGAGAGACGGTTAGAAACCTTTGCTTTTTAAAGTTTAACAAGCTGATGGGGAAATGGGGAGGATTAGTTTGGGATCAGATTGAAAAACTGGACATGAAACTCCTTCATAAGAAGAAGAATCCAGAAGCAATAGAAACTGAGTAACTGTATCTGTTGATGGAGTTTCTTTAGATTCTGTGTTCCTTCTAAAAACAGTCGTGACAGAACCTTTGAGTCCGACTGCTCAACCAGGAGCTCCAGTTTGGTCCGTTCCCTTGTGGACTGATGGAAACCGTCCAGCTGTGTTGAATACGTTTAAATTGACTAATTATCTTTATGTCTCTTGGTTTTCTTCCCACTCCAACAAATGTGTCTCTATTTGTTCTGTGGAGCGCCACAGGGCTCTATATGGGGCCCAGCATACTTGCTCTGTGTATCCCTTTTTAAGTATAGTTTTACAAACATTAATTATTTGAAAAGAAACAGAACTTTATTGATATCTTTTCATCAGTTAATTTGTCTTTATATAATCATTATATTACAATTAAATAATTATAATATAATTATTTAATTATAATATAATGATTATATATTACAATTAAATAATTATAATATAATTATCTAATTATAATATAATGATTATATATTATAATTAAATAATTAAAAGTTAAAACATTAATTATTTAAAAATAAAAAATATTGACACCACTCCTTTTCAGACATGCTATCTGATTATATTGTTCCGCAGATATTATTCACTGTTTGTGTGGTAAAATATCTTTGGTTATCTGGTGTGCCCTGTTGACTTCATATTGATTTTGAGCACCGAAATGAAATGAGAAAATAAAAAACTATGAAATCTACTTCCGTTGTTTGAACTCCGGCCACCTTACATTCCTGCAACCGGTGGAGCCGGAGCGTACTACCCTGTCTCTATGGAACTGACGTGTTTCACTTGATGCTAGTTGGTGGTTTTCTGCCGACACCAGCAGATTGGCCTCTGCATGACCTGTGGAGAACCACACGCTGTCATCCTGGGACCATTTTAGTTTCCTTAAATTCTTTTTAGGTGTAGTTTTATAACGCATAACATCTTGTTTTGTAGTCTTGTCCTCCTGCCTCCCACCAGTACTGAATTCATGATTCCAAAGATGACTATAGGTCATAATGAATCTTGTATTTTGAGTTCAGTAGGTGCAGTTTGGCCCTAATATACTGATAATAAAACATCTATAGGACTGACAGAAACATTATTTTAACAGATTTATTTTGAATTGCTTAATGTTCCTCAGTGCTTTTGTTGCCTTTTTCCTCTATCGGGAACCACAAGGCTCTACATTGGGCCCTATTCACTTTCCCTTATAGCTACAGGCTTCTTTTGTTAAAGTACTTTCTGTTGCTTCTAACATTAGTGCTGTCATAATTATATTATTCAAGTTTTTGTGAATTATATTCTAGTGACCACTAGAGGTCACTAGAAGTCATACCTTCTGCAGGCATAAGTTCAATCGGCCGCATCATGACTCTGTTCTGAGTCTTTAATCAGTTGGACGGACAACCTTTTAGCAGCCTGTGGCTATTTACTGAACAACATGTAATACAGTCTATATATATAGATAGTCTCATGTGAGCAATATAATTATGACTAAAGTTAATGTCAAAGGAAAACATCAGTCAGAAGCATCCGAGTCACACCATCATCCTGTTTTAGCTGCAGGGAATGTTCCTGAAGTACCCGAAGTGGGTCCAGAACCAGAGAAACCCAAAGACCCTCTGGTCCAGAACTACACAGAAGAAAACCAGGGTCAGGAGACCCCCATCCAGAGCTCGCTGGCAGAACCTGTCACAGAGTGGAAAACACCGCCGGTTGTACCGGAGCAGACACCGGCAGCTCCGCCTCCACCCGGGTCGGGGCTGATGATGGACTCTGAGGACACGGCTGAGGAAGAGATGCAGCTGGAGGCTGACGGGCCGGACTCAGACAATGTGCGATCAGGGCGGGTTAAAGAGGAGGAGGAGGAGGAGGAGGAGGAGGAGGAGGAGGAGGAGGAGGAAGATGCAGAGAGATGTGCAGCTCTGGAAGCAGTTAAAGAGGGAAACGTCTGTGACGAGCAGGACGGGATGAGCACACAACAGGTACAAAACACTTTTATCCACTTGAAAAGACGTTTTCTCCCACTCAGAAACTGCTGCTCCTGACGTGAAGACCTGCTGGGGTCGACTTTAACCTCCTGATTCACACTGCAGATCAGTTCCACTGCTAATTCCTACCTTTGCTCTTCAGTTTCGGCCTGTGCTGATGGGTTAGGGTTGTTTTCTCACACTTCAACTTTTTTAACCTTTTCGGATCCTCACAGGGAATCTTTTCTTTAAAGGACCGATGAGCCCAATAACTACGTCACAGAAAAGTGTTTGTGATGACTTATCATTAGTTAACTTGTATAACACAGTGATTAACCCGCTCCGGCAGTCGCAGGACGCTTTCAAAGATCAGTTACATTCAGCGCTCAGCAGCTGATCCTCAGCCGTCACAGACGTATTGAAGGAGGACGGATGTTGGCGATGAAGCTGCCCGGCAGGAGGACAAGAGGAAGAGTCATGGATGTAGTGATGGAGGAGGTGAAGATGGGTGAGAGGAGGCCGGGTGTCGGGTGAGATGGAGGCTGATGATCTTCTATGAAGACTGATGAAGAGATGAGCCTAAAGACGAGGAAGAAGCATCGTTATGGCTTTTTGTGTCTAAACATCTAAAGGATTGTCCTCTCAGGGAAATGTCATATAACTGCTTTTATTTTGATTCATGAGTACCTGATGCAGGGGTGTCAAACATACGGCCCGCGGGTCAGAACCGGTCCGCCAGAGAGTCCAATCAGGCCGGCGCAATGAAATTGGCCAGCTTTTGAGAAATTATGACAGGAACTGCAATACATTTATTTGACCACTCGGGGCGCACTTTAGTCTGTTTTATGTGGGGAGTTGGAAATGTGTCGACATTAAAGATGATTTATTGATTCTGAGAAATTATTCTGTTCATAAAATGAACAAGCCTTTTTGAGTTCCAGCTACACGTGAACCAAAGTTTTACGCCTTGAAGACGTAAACAGTTTAATAGAAATCCACTGTGATCTGTAAGTTGTAAAGCACGCGGTGAAGTGAGGCTTGAGTTTGTTGAAATTACAGTTCTTCTATTCAAATTGCAGGTTTGTCTGTGTTGTAAAAGGATAGATCATTAAATTTTAACTTCTTGAAGGGCTCATATTATGCAAAATTGAGTTTCTAAAGGTTCTCCAGCAGTACTAATCGTCCCCATACCTGGACTGACGTCCCAGAAGTGAAGACAGTCTGTCCTCTCTGTCCCTGGCTTGTTTCAGGTTTTAAAAAGTGTGTTGCTCCAAGCAGCCAATCAGAAATCAAACCCTATATAGTGTCATCAGGGGTTTAGCCAATCCCAATCAAGGTAGGCCCTCCCTTTGACTCCTCCCACAATTAGGCAGCTCTGCTCTGGCACATGGCACCACGAGAGGAAGTACTTCCTCCTCTTCCCAAGATGGGCATGTGTGGGCGGAGCCAGTCCAGCTCACACAGACACAGCAGATTCTGAATGCAGCTCCTATGATCCAATATTCAAATGAGGAAAATCAAGGAGGAGCTAGAAACTTAGAATACTGAAGGTTTCTGGACCGACCAGACCAGGAGGAGGAGGAGACCAGGAGGAGGAGGAGAACAGGAGGAGGAGGAGGAGGAGAACAGGAGGAGGAGGAGAACAGGAGGAGGAGGAGGAGGAGGAGAACAGGAGGAGGAGGAGAACAGGAGAACAGGAGGAGGAGGAGGTGAAACGCTGGATGTTATGGCCCCTTTGATAATATATTTATATTTTGTTGTACTAAAACAAAGACAGGGATTTAGGGTTCTAGTTATTTATAGATTACAATGCTATTATTTACTGGCCCAATTGAGCTCAAATTGCTTTGTTTGTGGCTCCCGGAGCATCGGGAGTTTGACGCCCCTGATCTAATGAGTTCTCTGTAAATGGTTCATTATCTTCCTTCACATGTCAGAGTGAAGGAGCGGCAGCAGGGCTGCAGGTAAAGGAGGGAAACGCTCCTGCTCTCTACCCGACATACACACCGGTTCCCCCGACTCTACCTGCTCCTGAAGGAAACCCAGCAGAGGAGACCACGGGTTGGTCGCAGCAGGAGGACGGCTTCACCCTGAAGGCCAAAGCTGACATCCAGGTCAGGGGAGCAGTGGAGGTCGGACCTGAAGCTCAGGAGAAACGTGAGATTCAGTCTGAAGAGTGGCGTGGGTCCCACCTGTTCCTACACCTGCAACTCCCTCTGTCCACTCTGCTCCACGCTGGACCTCACACACCTCCACCTCCTGCCACACAGCCACAACCCCCAAGGCCAGGAGCTGACCTCGAACCTGCTTCCTCTGTGGCTGCTGAGACTGAGGAGAACCGGGTGGAGGAGGTGATGGAGGAGGATCAGCAGAGCCGGGGGTGCCTGCCCGCTACGGAGGAAGTTTTAGATCTCAACGAAGATGGTTTTCCCCAAAACAACCAGCCCCTGCTGAAGGAAACTGATCTCAGTCTCTCGAACGTGACTGAAGTTCACGTTACAACAGGTGAAACAGGTGAAACAGGTGAAACAGGTGAAACAGGTGAAAATGGAGAAGTCCTGAGTCTTAATGAAACGCCAGAGCTTAAAGAAAGAGAGTTAGAGGAGAGTGAGAGAGTGAACAAAGGAAGAGAGGGGCATGCTGGAGATAGAAGTGAGGTCGACTCTGAAGCGAAGAGCCACAGTCTGAGCGAGAACTCAAGCAGCCGGATGGACGCAGACGTAGAATCTGTGGGAGATGGTGAGAGCAGCCGCAAGCTGGACGACTTCACCCCCAACATGGAAACTAATGTCTCCCCCAAGGTCAGTGCCTTGCCTTCGTCACCACCATCATCATCATCATCATCCTCGGCCAGGCTCTTGTTCGCTGATGACGCTCCGCCTCCTCCGCCTCCTCCGCCTCCGCTCTCTCTCTTCTTCTGTCTTCTCTTTGATTGCTGCTGGCGCCTCTAGCAGCTTGGCCTCCACACAGCTTCAGCAGCTTGATCTTCTCTTCTTCTCTGAGAAGAAAAGGATGGAACCCGTCACTTCTTCTCACTGTTTGGTCCTTTTACATGGTTTTTTTTCCTCGCGGCATCATCTCTTTGTTTCTCTCTCCTCATTCGTTTTCTCTCCTGAACCCTCCTTTTCGTCGTCTGTCCTCATCCACCACTCTCTCGTCCATCCCTCCGTCTTCCTCCAGGCCGTCACTCTGATCTTCTACCTGCTGGCCTTCCTGGTCATCCTGCAGAGGGTCTGGGCTTACATCGGCTGCTTCATTTGTACGTAACGCCGGCGGGAGGCAAAACCCACCATCACTGCTGCACCCCTCAGGTACACTTTATTTTACAATCCACCTGACATTTCTACATTTCAGGTGTTTTAATTTAACTTTACTGTCATTCAGTCATACCTTTATAATTCTTTCCAGAAAAACCCAAATTATTCATGATTCTCTTTAAAACAATTGACATTTTGAGAGAAAGTCTCTGGAATACTGCCGATATCTACTAAAACCATGGTTCCTGACCTGAGGATCTGGGCCCTTTTTTGGTACTTTCAGGTGGTTGAATTCAACTTTTGACATGATGGTGAGCTGGCGAGGCCCTGAGGCAGCCCGGCAGCCCTAATCATGATGATACCGCCACTGTGCCTAAATTATATGAAACAATCTACAGCCTTATTTCAAGGAAAGTCCTTCAAAGAAATAAGCTTCTGAACTCACCATTCTGAGTTGTAGATTAAGAGAAATTAGTGACTTAATGTTTTTGGATTGTTGTGGTAATTTCACACGAAGTGTCTCCAAAAGTAGGAGCCTGCTTCATTATTACAAATACAAACTCCCAATCCAGTCACTTTCCTTTTGCATCTGCTGACATTTTGTGGCCAAACTTTGTCATTACAGCTCAGAGTAGCTCTCTAAAACAGTGAACACGTATAAGATTTTCAATTAATTACAAGTTGAATCAATAAAATGAAGACAATTTCATTTTTTAATGAACTAAAGGGTTTTACTTTATTTTAAACCATAAATACTGTAGATTTGTCTTCTTCTGTGGATTTAAATAGAATTTGATGGAAGTGCAAGTTCATAAAGAAGCTTCAGTCAATATTACAGTCCTTTTTTAAAAAATAAACCAAAAACATTCTTAATGTTTGGAGTAAACATTTCTTATCAAGTCCACGATCAGAATTCAATAAATAAAGCTAAATGATATCTTTTGGTTTGAGTGTAATATCAAACCATTCTTCAGGTGAGACAGTGAGATTGTGAAAATATCCTGGAGTAATCCTGACGTCTCAGAAGTTTTATCTAAATTAAAAGCAGACTAATAGAAAGGTTTCGAAAGCTAAGAAAATAATGACTTTTCTTCAGTGTCTTTTCAACCGATTTAAAAAAACAGTGCATTAAATGTGAATAATTTCAGAATATATTTGTACTTCTTGGCTCTGAAACTGCAGGAAATATTAGATTTTGTAGTTATTTATAGGTTGTAATGCTCACAGTTTACAGCTCCAGATCAGGTGGGGACCACACCTGAACTGAAATGAGTTTTATAATAACATTTCACCTGACATTGAGTCCCTGACATTCATAAGAAAACACTCCTCTTCTTTCAGGTGGAGACTGAGATGAGGAGTCCCGACGACACCTCCTTTTGCTCTTCCTCCTCCCCGTTCTCCTCCTCCTCCTCATCGACCTGAATCTGTTCCACAAGAGGGAGTCGAAGGAGAAAAGACGAAGAATGATCGCTCACTGCAGTGTCAGTTTGAACGGAGGAAACTGGGGCACGATGTGAAATTTAGGTCATAACCTATCTTGTCCTTGAGGTGGCGGTGTTGAGACACCTGAGTTCCCAGATTGTCTTTAGCCGTGATTTCTGAGTTTTGGCTGTTCTTTTTTAGTTAGTAATTACACAATTCCAGATTGGCCGAGGGAGGTATACACCTGGTATACACCTGGTGTACACCTGCTTATCACAAAGACTACACCAGTCTTGAATATTCATGAACATTCATTTTATGACAACAAACTTAAATATGACATACATCTTTAAAGGAGACTGTGAAATGTAAGCCAGGTCACTGTTGTTCTTGTCAGTTCAGTACCGGGCTTTCCGTGTTTTGGTTCCTGGTTTCTCCAACTATTATTTGCTGTGGTCCAGACATGGAGGAGAACGTTCATCTCCTCAGAACATCAGTCCTCGAGTCTGCATCTCAAGATTGGTGCTTTGAAATTATTCATCTGAAGGCAATTTAGGTGGTTTTATGGCGAAAACATGCCCATTACAATAATACCACATCCTTTTACCTCTTACTCCTCTTCATCTGCTGCTTCTTCAGTTGACTCAATACATCACCTTGTGGTGTAAACTTGTACTGCAA
The DNA here is from genome assembly GCF_963383615.2 of Lipophrys pholis. NCBI lineage: Eukaryota > Metazoa > Chordata > Actinopteri > Blenniiformes > Blenniidae > Lipophrys > Lipophrys pholis. Next base: position 31,591,172 of record NC_137630.1, on the reverse strand, counting down.
GACCAAAGAGTTGGATGATTACTTTCAATTTAAAATAAATGTTTCACATTTGCCTTTATGTACTTTGGTTAAGTATGAATTCATTTTTGAGAGTCATAATGTAAAGGTTAACAACTTTTCCTCTTTGGAAATAGGCACCCCCCCAAAACAAACAAACAAACAAACAAACAACAAAACAGTGAAACCAAACACTGGTGGTCACGCTGAGTGTCATTTACATGTATGATTCAGTTTCCCAGATCTGATTAGATTCTGGAAACGCTCTTTTTTTTTTTCCTGGTATGTGCAAATCCCAAATGTTTTAAGCAAGAGTCGTTCTCACTGACACACCATTTAAATGTGTTGTTGTAGAGGAGCGCGGCTTGTAGTAATGACCAGAATTGACATCAGCTGGAGGAGAAAAGGAGGCACAACTTGATTTGGACACGAAGAAGAAATCAAGTTGGAGCTTGTGTTAGTATGTTTACAATGTTCTGTTACTGGAGGTAACACTGTTTGAAATGGACTGACTTCTTCTTTCTTTGGTTTTTTTTTTAGAAATGTTGAGGGATTTGTATCTTTTTGGAAACACTGTGTGATTTTAACCACCTTCACTTTCACTGTGTGGTATAATGAGTGTTTTTGGGTTTACTGCACTTGGCAGTGGACTAAATGATCCTTCAGTGTCTGGAAAGTAAATGGAAGCAGCTGATCTGATCTCGGTCAGACTCTGAACTTCCCACTGAGAAAGTGCTCTGAGTTATTGTGATGCACTTTGGGATAATTTAGATTAATTTATCTCCACAGTGTTAGCCTAGCCTATGCAGTTTGCAATGTCTGAATAACTGCACGCGTGTAAGTGAAGCTCATTAATAATATCAACTTCACAGTCATCATTTCATCTCTGTGTTGGTTTGTATGGCTGAACACAAATTTGTCTGACCTCTGCATTATCACTTCTAATACCAAAGTGGGAATTTGTCCATCCTCCTGAATGAATGAGTGATATATATATATATATATATATATGTGTGTGTGTGTGTGTGTGTGTGTGTGTGTAAACGCCCTTCCTCTGCCTCTCTGGTAGCTGGAGAAGGAGGAAAACAGGAATTTGTGAGTGACATCGAGAGCACATTTAATGGTAAATATTGAGGTTTATCATGCTGAACAACCGTGTCTTTTTCCTTGGGTTTAACCTCAGTGTGATCAGTTTATGTCTGAAAGAGTGGGGAAACATGCAGTGTTTAATTTCATAGCTTTCTATGGTTTTGTGTGCTCACGTTTTGTCTGACAGACCTATGAATGAAATAAAACTGCTTTTGGTCATTGAAAAGAGCAGATTTCTGTTTATTTTTTGTCGGCCACATGCATACGTTTAGTTAACTTTCTTTTCTGTCGCACTTTAAAAAGCTGAAACAAACTGCTGGACAGATTAAACAGAAAACATTTAGACAGAAAAGCAGGTATCCTCATTAGAAAATAGTAGAAACCATTCATAGAGACAGACATATATATCTCTATCAGAATGATATAAACATAAATCTATGTTTTTAAAACGTCTTCCTCTTATTATTCTTTTCTTTTCTTTACATCATCATCATCATCATCATCATCATCATCATCATCATTATCATTATTATTATTATTATTATTATTACTTATAACAATATGTGTGTTTATTTCTATCTGTTTATTCTGAGTTGGTCTGGTGTCGTCATTTGACGACACCGGAAGACGACTTTCAGAAATCGTGTGCGCGTAAATGAAGGTAACTCACTTCCTGTCTGGAGTCCTTATCTTCATAACAAAAGTGAGAGAAGAAGCACTGAAAACAATTAAGTCGTTGCTCGAGATTTTTTATTATATTCATGTGAGTTTTTTCACATGTACCGTGATGTTCTGTCCTGTTTTTTCTTTCTTTTCTTTTCCACTGGAACACAAACACAATAGGGTCCTGCCCTCGGAGCTTTATTGTGAAATCCTCTTCCGTTAGTGGTAGCCTTTAGAGGTGCGAGCTTTACGGAGCTCCTGCAGCTGAGCTGGCTTGTTTCAGAGCTCGGTACTTGGCTGTCGACGTCTTTTCTCCGAGAAGGAGCCTCGTACTGACGGGAGCGCAGAGCCTGCTGACCCCGTTTCACCCAGGAGGACTTTAACTCGGAGTTTTATACCGCAGGAGCAGTTTGAGAGCGACGCCATGGACCCCGCTAGTCAAGGTAACTGTTAGCTTAGCCCAGCTAGCCTGTAGCTTAGCTGTAAACAGTTTGCTGGACGGACACACACGGTTTTAATTGACCGAAGAGCAGCGAGTGTGTGTCGGTCTGTGTGTTTCTGTGTGTGTTTATTCTTGGAAGAGGTTTGAAAACGTTTTGAACAGCTGGTCCGTTGAGATCCGGAGGCCCGCTGCTAAATGACAGTGACAGCAGTGGATCGAGTTTCTGACGTTTCAGCCTCACAACTCTGCTCCAGTCTCTCCACACTCACACCATTCACCCAGAAAACAACCGCAGACACACCTTTAACCAGATAGTACAACCTCAGCCCGGGGTCCGCCAACCAAACTACCGAATCCTGCTGGAAACCCGACACAAACAAGTTCTCCCGTGATATTGATCAAGACGTACACTCGTCCCCCCGGTCGAACAGACCAGTTGATAAGATTTACACTCAGGTTTCATGCTTCATTTTGAAGTATTCCTGCACCTGTCGCCATAAAGCTATCTAAATATTAAGTTTAAAACAATATTCGCTGTTGACGGCACTAAAAATCTGCTGTGACATCGCCCACATCAGTAAATATCTTGTCTCTTGTTGGCCCTTTGTTTCAGCCGGATTGGAATATTGTTCTGTTGTCTCATGTTTTCTTTGCTTACTTGGTGGATGAAACTACCTTGTCTCAGGTGAGCCTTTTGCTGGAGCCAGATTGAAACAGACAGAACAGATTTCTTTACCCAATATTTGCCTTTGTCATCTTCTGTTTCATAGAAACTAAATATGCAAAGATTCATTAAATGTTTTTAATTTAAAAAGTAAAAAAAACTACACAGAGAATTTGTTTTGTGAATGAATGTTGATATAAACCTGAAAATGTGTTAATGTCCTGGCCCTGCTGAACTGTGAGGTACTGTAATATTGTAAATATTACTGCAGCTTCTATGTGTACCCCCCCCCCCCCTTATTGTCCTTCTATGTGTGTACATATACATATTTATTTATCTAATTATCTACTTGTATATACATAGTTTACGCTGTCTAACTATTTTTGTACATTGTAAATCTGCTAATCATTTCTTAGTAAGAACTGTAAACATATTAGCTACAAGGTTTAAATAATTATAATGTTCAGTGGTGATTTTAAGTGAAGTAAATAATTCTAATTCATAAGCCTGAGTAAAACTAAGTCTTTTGGATTTAACTAACTTGTGTACCTATTTTTGCTCCATTTGTCTTAAGAAGTGAATAAAAAAAAAAAAAAGGCCCCAGATGAGATTTTTAAAATAAGCAGATGTTTCCATCCTTTGGTCTGAGACCCTGTCGGGGGTTTCCCAGCAGGATTAACCTGTTCAGAGGCTAACAACAGACCCGCATCTCAAAAAAACCTAGAATAAGTCACTTTATTAACTCTTAAACTGAACTGGAAAATCTGTATTTTTCTTTTTCTTTAGGAAACAACACAGTTCTGAATCTAGAAGTAGGGTTAGGGTTGCTCCCGTCATCTCAACCAGATTACAAATGAAGTCCTGAAAGCTGAAACTCTAGCATCATACATTTCTTTATCTTTTTGCAAGCCATCAACAAAGACTCAAGTAATTTGCAAATATTTGATATTTCACCCTTTGGATCAAAACCTTTGAGTTCTCTTGTCAAATATCACAAATATGAAATCCAACAACGACCTGGAAACACATTGTCATAGAAAAGATTTTTCTGGCATTTTTCCCAGTTTGGCAGTTAAAGTGTCCGCTGAGTTAAACCACTGATCTTAATGAGCAGTTTTACTAGTTTATAGCTTCACTAGCTGTATGATTTGATTAAAATGTGCAGAATTAGTCTAATTTTAAGGGTTTGCTAATTATTTTTGTCACAATGACATCAGGAATGATTTAGTCCCGTATCGGTTTCAGTGTCTTCAGGTCATTACGGCTGCAGACTCTGGGATGTTTATCCACTGAGACTTATCGGGTCGTCTCTTGTGTGTAATCGTGACGAGCACTAATAGGTTCTGTCATGATGCATCCGCCCTCCTGTGCTTCAGGATGAGTGCTCCTCCCATCAGTTCAGCGTCTGGAAGTCAAACTGGAAGGAAGCAGCGATGTATGAAACCTGAAACGGGGGTTTTGGCTAAACCTGATGTGTTCCTCACATGAATCTGATATCTAACTTTTGTCTTTTTTGCAGGTTTGTTTTTTATCTGTTTGCTCTCACTCCACATACAGCCGTATAACGGTTTTGGGCACCGTTGAGTGTAACAATAATAACTAGGAGAAAAGAAAACGACGACAGCGTCTCTAACTCATCATTTATTTAAAATTATTCACAGGTCAACAGTGAACAAGTCTCTTTACACGTGCTCCCTCGAGCCTCAGGGCTTTAAAAAAACTTTCTGAGTAAATAGAATTTACATATGTTGACACTTTTATATTTTTCTTTTTTTTTTTCCTCAAAGTAAAGTTACCTGTGCTCTTTCTGGAAACGGTTTCTGTTTGATTTTTCGAATAAAAATTGGTAGTCTTGTATGTTGTTTGGGTGAAAATGATGTCTTTTTACACTGCATCAGCAAAAAACTAGTTTTCATCTTGGGTCACTTGTTAGTGCGTTTGTTTTTGTACTGAAAGCACACACACACACACACACACACACACACACACGCAGCAGAGAACAATGAGCACTAAACATGAACACTGGGAGAACATGGACATTCTAGTGGACAGACCACCAAGTTGGATCGTTATTACGGTGACTGTCAAAATAAAACCACCAAGTTGGATCCTTATTACAGTGACTGTCAAAATCAAAGTACCAAGTCCAAGGAGAATAAGGAGTGTGACCACCGAGGAAACGTTATTCTGATTGTCTCTACTGAGCATGTGCAGAACTACTAGTTACTACGACCGCAGCTGATCGATAACCAGCTCGTCATTCGTTGGTATTTTCTGTAGCCTGATCAATATTGACAGGCGACTATCTTGTCTCTTGTTGGTCGTTTCTGGGGCTTCAGCACCAGAACAGCAGCTGCCATTTACTGTACATTTTGTGTCAGCATTCTGAAGAATTGCTGTGTGCATGTAAGCTTGGAAAGAAGCCAGAGTTGAAGGCAGCAGTCAGGTTGGTGGTTGTGTTTGTTTTTTTTTTAACTGCAGAGGTGTGGTTGTGAGACATACTGTACACGCAGACGAGCTGGGCTGTGACGACACAAGCTAGATGAAGCAGGTTCGCCGTCCCGGCTGCTTTTCTTATTTGTCATCCTCACTGACTTGTTGTCAAAATGTTTGGGTTACTGTATTTTAAGACTTTCTCAAAACAGTTGTGCCACTGCAGAAACCTTCAGAAAGACGAACACGGTGCAGCTTCACATTTTAGTGTTGAATTATAATTTAGCTTTGCTGCACCAAAACTCTTTAGCATGTAGCATGTAGCACGGGTCGGAATAAAATCCTCCTGGATCCTCTGAGCAGTTAAACTACTGAGCGACATCAGGCTAATTCTGCTGCTGATGAAGTTGCTGATGTTGTATGAAGCATCTTCCTCCTCCTCTTGATATTTTGACTGAAGATAATTTACAGTCTTACTTTTATAAAGAATCTCCAACCATACGTCGCTCGTCCTCTCGTCTTCCTGATACTAACTTTGCTGATGGATGGCGTCTTGTAATACTCGCAGAGTTGTATTGAGGATCTGTTGGAGGAAGGACCAGAGTACTTGTCAACGTATTGGCCACACAATCATACCCATGAGGCTTTCTGGTTTGATACTCGCTAAAACAGGCTGTTGGGAACAGTTGGAGCTTGTAAAACCAAGATTAACACAAAAGTTCAACAAGTGTTTAGAAACTGGTGTTTTTCCACATTTTCCTTTCACTTCGTTCCCTTGCTGGTGTTTTGTTGTTTAGTTTTTGTTTGCCGCTCCCAATCTTCACTGAATCTATGTAACGTCTCGGTGGGGCAGACATGTGTCCACTCCAGCCGGCTCTACGATCGATGGGGTTGGGAAAACACAACCTTAAGTGTTGGATAATACTAATCTTGGTCTTTTGCAATCTGTGTTTTTTTTTTGCCTTGTTTAGTCTGAAGACTTGTGCAAACAAATTCTTCTCAATCGGGGGATGAGTACACGTCAGTGTTGCACTCGGATCGTCTGTATGGATCAAATGGGATCAAAGTGTTGGCAGAATTTCTTTCTCGCTACACATATAAACCCTTGTGTTTTGCGTGTTGCTGCTTTTACTCGGTGTTTGTGGAATTTCCCGGCCTTTCCCTCCGTGTGTCCCGTCGTCTGTGGTGACGTCTCTGACTGTGACGAGAGGCTGCAGCTGCCAAACGCGGTGCGGCTGTCCTCAGGTTAATGATTCAAGACGCACCGCCGGCCCGACCAACAGACAGTTGCAGGTTTCAGTGGAGAAACAGACTTTGGATCGTATGAACTTCTCTGTGTTGTCGGGGATCGTCTCCGAAAGAGGAAACCGTGTGAGGAAGTCCTGATGGGGTTTCTGAGCTCAAGTCTTTCTTCTTCCATTTAATAAAAACAGCCCGTTCAGGTGGCGGATGGGTAAATATTAACACAAGAGGAGGATGTGAATGGAAACTGCAGACTTGTTACTCCGCTGACTCGTTTTCTCTCGGGTTGTTCTGCGCTCTAAATTTAGCTGCTGGTGTTGAAGTTCTCGTGTCTTGAGGCCACAACTTGAAGCAGTTTTCTTAGGAAATAAGAAGATATTGTGTTTTTTCTAGTTTTGTGACCGCACATGGCAACGTTTTCATGTGAAAATGCAAAACTTTTGTTTCGTTTTGAAAACGTCCTCCAAGATGGAACTGGAAACACTCTGACAGGCGAACATTACACTTTATGAAAACACTCCGGCCAACGTCTCCTGGTCGACAGCAGACATGCTGCTACAGCTACTGTACATCATGGTGGAGTTAAATATTTCCTCTGTGATAGCACTAGTAGCTGGACAACCAGAACAAAGTTTCCTCCGTGGTGTCACGACTCCCAGTCCATATTCTCTTGGACTTGGACTTTTATTTTGACAGTCACTGTAATAACAATCCAACTTGGTGGCCTGTCCACTAGAATGTCCGTGTCCTCCTGTTGGTAATGTTTAGAGCTCATTGTTTTCTGTGTGTGTGTGTGTGTGTGCTTTCCATACTAAAACTAACAGCACCAACTAGTGGCCCAACATGGAAACTACATCGTTTTCACTGTTTCTGCGCGTGAAAACGTGAAACTTTTCTGAAATGGCAAAAGCGATGCATTTTCACTTGAGACCTTGTCGTGACAACGTGGGCTAATTATACTTTAAACCGCTCCCAGTATCCATAATGTTTCAGAGATTCATGTCTAAAATACTCGCCTGTAAATTGTGCTTTCCCTTTTTCTAAATGAGTCAAATCGTCTTCTTTGAAATTTGTGTTTAGTCGACAGAAACTGAGTCTCCAGGAAAACCGGTAGTGAAAACTTTAGGCTCGCATATTTAACAATTATTTTCCCGCGAACACGTTGTTTTCTTATAGTTTTATTCTGCAACAACCGCTAATATCCTTTGTGTTGTGGCTTACTGTATGATTACTGATTAAAAAAAGAGAAATCCTGCTGCTTTGTACATTTTAATTGTGACTGGAAACGGTTATGATTAAATAATCCTCATACTGAGTAAACGTGTCCTTCATGAACTATTCATAGGTGAAATCAGGCAAACCTCCACTTCTTCATCTTCAGCTTGGTCACATTTGTGCTACTCTCTTAAGAACTTAAGAACTGCTGCTCTGGGTTATAAATTGACCTGGATGGTTCATATTGTAGCATGTACACGTCACACTTCCGTTTCAGAACAGACCAAAATAAGAATAAACCTTAGCAGAATAGGTAATCATTTAAAAAGTAGTTCATCAGAAGTGGGCGATTTCCTGATGATTGAAGCTGTAATTTCCTAATGTGCCAACATAAAGAACAGATTCTTGGGCTCACAGTGGATGTATTGTCCTTTTCAAGTGACTGTTTCTTCCTCCTTTTGTATGTGTCCATTATTTGTGGCCCATTTTGCCCAGAGTTCTTGTTTTCAGTGAATTGAGCGATCCGACTTCTCTCAGAGAGACAGATATTATGTTACGGCCACTTTTTCTCCCTGTTGGATATCGATATCTGTGAATCTCATTAACCGATATCAGCTCTTAACATGTCAGCTGGTGTAGGTTTGAATTTGATCAGTCATCCGTTTCCTCTCAATATTAACATTTTCTGCCCACCTCCTTCACACCCTGCTCCAGATATCAACCTGAACTCTCCCAACAAAGGTCTGGGAGTGGAGCACTCGGACAGCCTGTCCGACGTCCCAGTGGAGGGCGCCGAGGGCAACTCTGTCAACCCTCCCCCTCCGTGTCTGTCGGCAGAAGAAACTGAGGAGCTTCGCATTGAGCTCACGAAGGTAAAGCCCAAAATCTCCAGTGTCTTGAAAACTAGTACGAAGTACCGCAACTGTTTGCTTTTTTTTTTTTATATCAAAAAAAGTTAAATACTTGACTAGTTACTGAAGGTAAAACCATGTGTCTATAATTAGGATGTTTGAGGAGGAAGATGCTCTCTGATCCATTGGTGTTTCTTGTAAGACACAAGTATTAATCCAAGTGAAACCAGAGTAACTGTAACTTTGCTACTGATATCAGAATAGTAATGAACTAATAAGATGATGTGGAAACTTGTGGAGTCACTACAGAGTAAAATGGTCAAATTCATTGAATAAGTTAGAAAAGCAGCTGTGGTTTGGAGGCTTGAGGTCACCTTGGGTTTGAATGGCCCTTCAGAATAAAACCCTAAATGTGCTGAACTGTCGATACCTAAAGTGGAAAAGATGTTCAGTGGAGTCGTCAGCCTGAACCTGTGTGGATGTGCTTCAGGTGGAGGAGGAGATCAACACCCTGCGTCAGGTTCTGTCAGCCAAAGAGAGACACGCCAATGAGCTAAAGAGGAAAATGGGCGTCAGCCCGCTAAACGAACTCAAGCAGAACCTCACCAAGAGCTGGCAAGACGTTCAGACCTCCAACGCGTACGTATTGCTCACAACACTCCCTTCATTCACACCAAGGGACGACAGGAAATTCCTGAAGATGTGAAGTTTTAGTCTTCATCTCCTCTTCCAGACTATTTTTTCCTGCTCAGTAGGGGAAATATTTACAAATAGTAAAAAACTATTGTGGTGTATTGGTCTTTGAGCCTCAAATAGACATGAATATAACATTTCAGTACTTATTGGCGGGTGATGCTCTGCTAGGACACTCACACTACAGTAAGCTGTTGCTTTCTTTACTCATTACTAGTAAATAAAATATGGAGAGGCTCCAGGGTTACACCGAGCTGCTTTTAGCTGTAAGTTTAACTCGGGACGGCAACAAACCCTGAGAAATAAAATGTTAACTTTTATTAAAGGCACTATGAGATGCTTGTAAGTGGCTGCAGTATTAAGAGAGTAGCCGGAGAGCAGCACAGACCAAAACAGACAGTTTGAGTTGAATCTATCATCAGAGGAACATGAAGTCGACCCTAATGACTGTGGTGCAAACCACCAAATGAGTCTTTTATGACATTTTTTACATTTTTAAGTTATAGACCCGGGGTGTCGACACGCATTTTATGATGAAAACGTCTCAAAACCAAACGATTGTGACGGGGCCTGATGTTTGACAGCCCTGATCTAGACTGCGGTTTGAACTACAGTCAGAACTAGATGTGGCTGAAAAGCAATATTCCACATGGTTATAATAATATATCTGCATTGACAGCGCCACAAAACCAATACTGAAGTAGAAGTCATACTTTTGAAAGAATTAAACAATAGTTTCATCTGGTAAGACGAGATAAACCTGAATGAGTCCCAGAAGTGAGAGAGTGCGGCGAAGGCCGACGGCTCCAGTCGTTCTGTGATGGCAACACGTAACGACTCAGCCTGCGGGGACACATTCATCCATCCAAAGCCTTTTTTATCGTTTCTAATATACCAAATGGAGGAGTCTTTTAGCTGAGACAAAGGTGTGGAGAATTATAACAATCAGGTTTGAGAAGCTGATTTATTTAAACTCTTCTCCCATCGTGAGCGAACGCACGACGATCAGCAGTTGTTCTTGTAACTTTTCGAACAAATGTGGTACGTGGCGTTTCTGAATGTGAACTTAATTCTTGAACTTTTGACTCTCCAGACCTGTCAAACATGATCACACGGGATTAATGAGCGGCTGTGATTTTTCAGGGTTTCACCTGAATGCAGTCTGATGGTAACAGCATGTATTTACCCTCCTGGATTAACCCCGATGCTGCCGACGGGATTTGCAATGCAAACATGTCATCACCGTGACTCCTAGACTGTTTAGCATTTTTAGAAAATAGTAAAATCCATATATTATACATGCAGTCACGACAGTAACTTCTAGACTTCTTCACAGACGTGTTGTATTTGTTGATCTGTGATATTTGTGGTGGTGACTTAAGTTTGGAAACACTTTCAGAAGATGGATAAACCCACCTCATACCTGTGTCGCTTTGTTCTTCTGCATGATTTCAGTTAAAGCTGAGCACATTCTGCTTTCAGTATGAATCCTTGACATTCAGCTTGGCTCTGACTTTCCGATCACCAGCGCACCGTCCTTGATGAATCATTTCTAATTAGTGACGACCTGCTGACGCAGCCTCGTTCAGTAACTGGATTCTTCCCGTTTGGCAGCGCATAAGAAATAAAACCCTTCGTTTGGGGTTTAACTTAACCCCCCCACCCCACCCGATTAATGTGAACTGAAGTTGGTTTTCACCTTTGACAGTGAGGAAAAACCTGATTGGGGGGGGGGGGGGGGGGCACTGGCAGCGTGGCTTTCTCTCCAAACCGGGCCGAGCCCCTGCAGCCTAACACCCTGGTGTCTGTGTTTCTAGCTATGTGAGAGCCTCTGAGAAACTGGGCGAGTGGAATGAGAAAGTTGCCAGTTGGGATCTGTGAGTCCACGCTCTGTTTTGCTGCTCCTGCTCTGTTTGCTCTCTCACGCTCTCACTTCTGCTGGATGCCCGTCGCCTCGCCGCTCTCGCCTTCCAACCCTGTTTCAGAACGCCGACGCTCCGGCAGCGGCTGTTTGACTTTGTGTCTGGCAGCATGTCAAACACTTATCTCCACTTTGTTTACCTTTTGAGGAAGATGCTCTAAAATCTGGATGTTAGAGGAAGATGCTCTATAATCTGGATGTTAGAGGAAGGTGCTCTAAAATCTGGATCATGTTAGCGCTACTTAAACGGAAAGGTAAAAACTAACCGCTATTTGAGAATGCTAATGCTGATCACAGCTGCAGGCTGAGGTTACCTCCGGTCAGGAATCTTGTTTCTGTCAAGACGACTGAGCTTCTTCAGAATTGATGTGTGGAGATCAAGGCTTCAAGTCTGCTAATGCTGAAGAGAAAAGTGCTGCAGGGAGGATAAACCTCGGAGAGCTTTCATGTTAGTTGGGTGGACTGAGTTAGTTCTGTGTGTCAGGATGGAGAGAGCTGGCAGAACAAAAGTAAAGAACCCTCTGAAATTTACTGGACGTTACCTTTTTCCTAAGAGCGTAGTGAGATTGTTGTAAAATCCTCACTGTGGTATATTGTGCATGTGTTCCTCGTCTTTTAGAGAAAAACTTTGACTTGTGATTCTGCGTCAGCACTCGTGTTGCATATGTGGCTCCACTTGTCACACTGAAGTGGGATTGGGTGTTTTCTACCGCGTTACTTTACCTGAGTCTTCGTTTGTCCTCTGACTCGCCTTTTAGTGCAGAAGTGTCAGATCCTGGTCCTGGAGCGCCGTGTTTTTCCCGTCACCTACCCAAGTTGTACCATGTGAGATTGTTTGACTCCCGGTGACTGTGAAGACTCAAGACTTCAGTTCCAGAAGGTTAAAGATTGCACCCTGTGGTGTACAATAAGAATACTTTGGTCAGGTAGATTCTTTTTGTATATCTGAACCCTTTGGCTTCCTCTCTGAGGTCGGGTGTCCTGCCTTCCTCCAGAAGTGATGATACATTTCCTTCTCTCCACTTCCTCCTTCACATCAGCATTCATCCATTTAAAAAGAAAAAATCAGCTGCTTCCTTTCTGTGTTCGTCTATATGAACATTTTTGTTTGAATGCAGGTATTTTTGTGAAGCTTTGAGACGTTTTCCTCGTTGCCTCATACACAAATAATTATTTAAACAAAATAAATGACTCTGCAGGTTTACAGCAATTATGCTGAAACAGAGTAAAAACATCCGACAGTGTTTTTTCTGGCCGTTCCCCGCAGGCCGTTGCTTCCGCTGCTGTGATTTCTGAAGCTGAAGGAATTTTCCACGTGGCTGCTTCTGAAACAGAGAGGTCAGACAGCTAGTTAGCTTAGCGCTGCTAAAGCTGGAGCAGCAGGTGCATCGCCTTGATTTCTGTTTAGAAACTGGAACCTTTATGTTCCGTGTGATTGAGTTCAGATGAGGTTTTATTTTTTTTTGTTTGTTTGTTTTTTTTCTTTCACGTCACCACAGTCATCAAACACACTCATTTACTCACACGTGGCCTGCAGGCCAGCCGTGCCTGGCAACCAGACGAGCAGCTTACGCCCGCCGCTGCGGGAACGAGTGGGAGGAGAGGAATGTGGAAGAAAGAGCGAGAGATAGACGGGAGGGAGGGAGGAAGGAAGGAGGGGTGAGGAAGAGACACCGTTTTGCTTAGTCACACGGCACGTGATGTCCAGAGAGGAGGCGAGTGGGAGATTGTGGTGTAGAGCTGAGGTAAAGTGGGCTCTGACTTAAATGGGGCATGAATTATAAATTAGTTTCAGGCTTTTAAAAAAAACAACAAAAAAAAACCTTCTGAAGGTTTCCATGAAAGCTGGAGTGGGAGGAAAGAGGAAGCACTCAGCTGTCGAAAGCAATTTTCTCTGCAGTTTAAAGTGAATTATACGCACTAGAACAAAACAGATTTTCTTTTTTTTTGGGACAAAACTGCTAAATCCTACAACCTTTCCCACGTTTTTCTTCCCTGGCTTTTCCTTCTGCATTGTTCGGTTCCTTTTTCCCCGGATCAGCTGTTTTGAGTTGCATTCGCGTCCAAAAATAAATCCTAGACAAAGAAATGCACACAAACAACCAGATGTAAAAGACACAGGCGCCCCCTGTTTGTGTCAGAGTGAGTGTGTACTGTAGGGCCAGAGAAATCCAGCAGTGGTGCCGGTGTATGAGCAGCGCGCTGTAACAGAGCAGGCCTGTACACAGTCAATCGGCTGCATTGTGCTGATTGTAAACGTCGGTACACACAGACTCGCCTTGTATGGAGGAAAGTCATCTCCTGCGTCAGGGCAACAATCACAATATGTAGTTGGGGGGGAAAATAAGTACTTTATACATCAGCAATGTCATATTAAATTTTTTTGCCATTTAAGTATTTATTGGTGCATCTGTGTTTATTATCGACTAACAAATGTGAGCTCCTATTTTTCCCTCTTCTTCCTGGATTAAATCAAAGTTTTTATAGATTACATTTTTTTCCTACTTGTGTCTCATTTATACGACAAGTTTTTCCAAGTCAAAACTGGAAACTTTCATTGTATTTGTGGTGTTGGTGTGCAGGAGAACGATGCTCAGAGCCGCTGAAAACACAACTTTTATAAAGCGCTGCTACTGCAGATGCTCCTCACGACCTTAGGGTCCTACTGAGCATGTGCAGAAGAACTATTTACTATCAACAATGTTGGCCTCCAGGGTGTCATGACTCCCAGTTACGGACGTGGTTTTTCAAAACGTTGCCTTGTGAGCGTGAAAACGCAAAAAAAAAAACGTGGCATCATTTTGAAGAGCAAATCCGGATGATTAACTGTTTGTGTCGCATGGACACTTAATTCACCTTGCTAACGTGAGTCGCTGCACCTTCAGGGCGACTTGGATGGGATGACCTGTGTGTTTTTTTTTTTTTACAGAGACTAACTAAACTAACACATTTCAGTATGTTATGTGTTTGATTTTTAATTCACTGCAGGAAGTGGTTTGGTCTACAGGTGATCTCGAATATTCAAATATTCACATATTAATGCAAAAATAGAATTGTTATGGGTCTCATTCAGCTCCAGACATGTTTGTTTCTGTGCAGATGAAAAGGCCCAAACGGTTAGAAATGATTGTGAATGCAGTGTGCAGGAAGTGTGACTCTGTATTGTGAGTGTGTCTCTTCCCCTGTGTCATTATCCTGCTGTTGTGTCTTCAGATATCTGTCTGCCTCAGCCACTTTGGATGACATTACCCGCTCAGAAGCGTGAGTTGACCCCTTTCTCCTTTGTGTTCTTCTGTTTTTGTAGATGAGCTAAGGTTTCTTTAAGTGTTTCTTCCTTCCATCGTTCAGTGAGGTGGGAGTGTATTTCCCCGCTTGTCTTTTTTTAATGGTCTTCATGCTTCTTTTTTTTTTTTTTCTGCTGTTTTTCTTTTGCTCCTGTGATTGTGACGGTGCTGCAGTTGGTTGGGATGTTTGTGTTTTTTTTTTTTTAGGCGTTTAAAAGGGATCTTCTACTTTACTTTGGGGTGTCTGTGTGGCTGTTACGGTCTTCGTCTGAATATAACACAACCCTGCTTTCACAATCCAGTCATCTTAAAAACACGTAGAATAAAACCAATAACGGGGTGTAGACACGCTCTTAAGGGCTGCATTTATATTCAGCAATCGGACTGAAGAAGTGGGAATGAAGCAATGAATGTAAATGTACTGCACCTCTGATCTGAGGTGAACGTGACGGTCTGGCTGACTTCCTGCTCTGATGGAGCTTTATTGCTGTGAGCGAGTTTATTGAGGCACAGGAAAGGAAACAAGCCCTCTTAGCAAGGCCAATGCCAAACACCAGGAATGTTTTGAGTCCTACATGTATTACCTTCACCAACGAACCGAGGGGGAAGCCTTATGTCTGCGTTTGTTTATTGATTGGTTTGTTTATTGATCGGTTTGTATCTATCTGACCAACTTTTCGCAAAAACTATAAACTCGAATTGCATGAAATCTTCAGGGATGATCAGTCATCAAGGACTGATCCGTTAGATTTTGAGACGTTAACGGCTAAATGTTTCCGAATAAATCCAACAAAACTGCAAAAATGTTTCTCATTCGAGGAGCAATCACTAATCAGATTAGTGCAATCTGACATCTTGTTGATGCAGTTGAAGCTGGATACCTGAACACGTCATGTGATTGAGAAATAGCGAAAACAGTATTTCAGACCTTTTAGCAGGTTTAGAGAACTAACACTGCAGCATGAAATGATGTATATCACACAGAACGTCATTAAATATAAACAGACTTTTTCAAGATGCGTCCAACATTTGTTCTGTATAAAAGTTTTGCTGTGAATTTATTGGCCCTCATGACATGAATCAAGCTGATTCATGTTGGTGAGCACAGTCAAGTGTGCAGCCACACCAGTTTATCTACAAAAACTGTTTGTACATTCCTCTGAACCATCTCGGTGTGTGTGTGTGTGTGTGTGTGTGTGTGTTGGAGTGACTCAGCTTATCATGAGGTGTGTGTGTGTGTGTGCATACAGGAAGCTGGTGTGTTCACTCACTGATTGGTGTTCATGTGCATATTTCTGTATGTGATAAAAGATAAAGTAGCTTTTTAAACCTGAACAAACGTAGGAGGGCAAAGGTCAGTGTGAAACGGCAAAGCATGTTTACACGTGTTAGAGGGAGCTGGCCGGCGGGAATCTGGACCTCTTGATAGTGTTTGTCCTCGTTAGGATTTCAATACGTCGGTGCATGTGACATCTCAGGCTCTGTTCACACCGCCGGTCTTGATGCTTGATTCCCTTTTTTTTTTTTTTTTTCTCCTCCACGCGATCGTTTCAAACACCACCTGCCCTGTGAACGTGATCGGACTGTAAGTTTTCGGGCCTCAGAGCGCAGAAGACGACGTGAAGTCGCGCTATTTACGCGTGGCACGCCGGCCAGCACCAGCGTTGCCAGATGTGACTCACTGTTTCCAGCCAAAAAAACCTAAAACCCCCACACCTCAATACAAACCAGCCCGAATCGCAGGAATCATGTTGAAAGTGTTTATATGTGTAATAATAAACACTCCATGAACACATAAATAAATAAAGTTAAAAGGTGATGAGTTTGACTCCCCAACTGGGGGATTCTGCCATATCTGGCAACACAGGTCAGCGTGTGGATTCATTTTCTAGTGGTTGTGAAATACGAGCGACAGAATCTAGACAACATGACGAGGGAAAGGAGGAGGATGAGGAAAAAGGAGCACAGCTTTTATTCTGGCGGAGCTGCTTCCTCCTGCGCTTATCCGTGACGTCAGTGACGAAGCAGCCGCGTGTAGAAAAATATCAGAATTGGTTCCACATATGAACGAGGCCTGGATCTGGTGGGAAAACATCAGAACTGCAGTTTTCACACAGAAACAAAACGGGTTGGATTTGAGTCACTGAGAGTAAAACGTGTGAATTGGGTTTCTGCAGTGTGAAGGAGGCCTTGGTTGTTTTAGTTTTTTGTGATTTTGAGAGCATTTAGAGAAAAGTTGTCATTTATGAATTAATTAAGTTGTAATATACTTATTTATGTTCAAACAAGCTGAAAAAAAACTTCCCTAAATGTGTCTTCAGTGGTTTTTTATGACTTGTAATGTCCGAATTAGGACTTCCACCTCCGGAGAAAACTGGAATAAAACATTAAGTGTATTCAGGTATTTATTGATTTTAATAATCAGATCAATTTAGAAATGTAAATTGAATTAATTTCCATTAATTAGTGTCCCTG
The DNA here is from genome assembly GCF_963383615.2 of Lipophrys pholis. NCBI lineage: Eukaryota > Metazoa > Chordata > Actinopteri > Blenniiformes > Blenniidae > Lipophrys > Lipophrys pholis. Next base: position 31,574,203 of record NC_137630.1, on the reverse strand, counting down.
ATTCATCGTGTTGACTTTTAATTATATATATATATATATATACCATTATATAAGATTGAGTACAAAAACCTTTCTTCCGTCTGGTGAGATATTTGACTCGATGGTTTAAAAACGCAGACGATGGACATCCTCCCAAGGAAGTGACGTCATTCTAAATAATTTCCCACCATGGCTTGTCTTTTCATTCTAATGACTTCATCCTGAGTAACGGGAACAGTAGGAGCATTGAGCTCTCCGTTTCATCAATTGCTTTATTGGGCGAAGCACCACGTTGTGCAGCCTCATTCATTCCTTCAGGTTTAATACAGATTTTATATAATGACCGTCATAAATCCATTTTGAAACGTCTGTTTGCCTCCTTGGTTTGGAACACATGACGAAAGATACTCAAGCCCACGGCGCATGTATGCTTTTTAAACCGGTCTGAGGACGTTGTAGCGAATCTGTCAAGTCGTGTTGATATTGTGCTCGAAACTGTTGATTATTTTCTTGTTGTTTTTGTTTTTGTTTAATCGAAGCAGATCTCGCTCTCAGAGGTAGGTGTTGATTCACAGAAATATTCTTTTAATCTGGGATTCATTTCTCTATTTCCAATGATTTTGATGATTTTCCTATAAAAGTTTTAAGTGATGGTTAAATATTAAGTGTCAACACTATTATTTATTAATCTGGGTGTTTTTCCCGTCATACCTTGAGTGAGTGCTCTCATCTGGAGCTGCTGGGGGGGGGGAAGCTGAGTCATGGCTGCCGTTAAGTGCTGATGGATTCTTCCCCCGGAGACGAGCTTCACAGAAATGAAGCGAGTCTGTTTTGACTCGGGAAGCTCTGGTGTTAAAGTCCAGTTGAGGGTGACCTCTGGAAATGTATGCTGGTACTTTTAAATGAGGCTTTTGGCTTTTCCTTCCTTGGTTGCTCTGGTCTTGATTCATCTGACTCGTCGGTGTTTTCTTTTTCTTTCTGAGGCGCTGCTCAACATTTTGGAGTATTTAACACCTTGTTTACTTTAAACTAACATCGTTTGATTTGCTTTTGGAGCATGTATTTGGTATAACGGTTCTATTTTTGTCTCTCTCCTTCCCTTCCATCTGCTTTTCTATTATTTTTCATTTATCCACCTACCACCATCTGCTCCTCCTCCTCTATTCTCTCTACCTCCTCTGGCTCCCTTCCCTCCTCCCTTTGTCTCTGCAGGTACAAGAAGACTCAGGAGACTCTTTCCCAGGCGGGACAGAAGACCACCGCGGCTCTCAGCACAGTGGGCACGGCCATCAGCAGGAAACTGGGCGACATGAGGTGCGGCGCAACAGAGCCAAAATGGCCGACACTGGCTGGGCTACGAGAACAAATGAGCAGAGCGGAGATGAAACACAACCAAACCCAAACTACTTTATATTCTCATGATCAGCTGATTTCCCGTGGTTCTGTATGGATAAAGTTTATTTATATAGCACCTTTCAGGGTACAAAACACTACAAGAGCTCTGAAAAGAAAAAGAAAGTTAAAATGCACCTCTGCTTGAGTGTCTCCACGGAGCTCCATAGTAATTCAGTTGACAATTTTAATTATGATCTTTATGGAGCACCGTTCATGGCCTGAAATGCAGCTCAGTTCTTTTTTCAGGAAAAAAACCCAAAAGACCTGCTACTCCGTGTTGTATTATATACTCTTAAAAGATCCCAGATCCTTCAGACTGTCGACTGACTTTATCTGTTTAATACGAGGAGGGAGCATTAGCAGATCTGGAATATACTGTGACAGCTTATAATAATAAATACTGGCTTAATTATTCAGCGTATTTAAAGATAAAAATCGCATAGTGCTTTTACAGAACTAAACGTAAAACATGCAACACTTGGACAAACTCATAATTAGAGTTTTGACAAAAACAATTCAAATAAAAAGGCAAGAAAAGGTTGAAAAATATCCCTTTAATAAGAGTGAAGGCAAATTAGGAGATTATTAGGATGCAGCAGCATGCAGTTTAGAATAATATGAAAAAATCTCAATCTCACCAAAGAAATAAGAATTATAGTGACTAATCTATGAGAAGTGAGTGAAAACCCAGTTTCCTGCTCCGCGGCTCATTTTGTCTTGTAGTTCTGAGTTAGTCTGGTTGTCCTCACCGTTGGGCTGCACTCTTCCAGCCTTAGAGCTTCAGACTCGTAGATTAACTCTCAATCCAACACACCAACATCAGGATCTGCTGCTTTCACCTTTCAAAGCTTCTCCCCAGCACAGTTTTATTCTCACAGCAGCTGATTTGAGTCGTGTTGTAAATCTGTTCTTCATTCGAGATGAAAAGAGGAGTTTCATTTCATCTCGACGACAAAAAGAACCTTAAAATCCAAATTGACCTTGTTTCAGTGCAAAGACACACAGACCTTTCTAATGGTGTTTTACTACGTGTGTGTGTGTGTGGTTGTGGTTGTTGGGTGGAGTTTCACTCCAGATAAACCTTATAGTCCTTTAGAACCTTCTCATCCGTCTGGATCCCCGTGTTGACTTTGTGTCCATTTACCGCCCATGTTTGCTCATCGTGTGTGTGTGTGTGTGTGTGTGTGTGTGTGTGTGTGTGTGTGTGTGTGTGTGTGTGTGTGTGTGTGTGTGTGTGTGTGTGTGTGTGTGTGTGTGTGTGTGTGTGTGTGTGTGTGTGTGTGTGTGTGTGTGTGTGTGTGTGTGTGTGTGTGTGTGTGTGTGTGTGTGTGTGTGTGTGTGTGTGTGTGTGTGTGTGTGTGTGTGTGTGTGTGTGTTCCCGTTGGTCGTGACGTTCCTCAAGCAGCTTTTATCATTTGCATGTTTGTTTTGTTCCTTGTAGAACTTTTATTGTGAAGGTTGTGACTCCACTCGTACGTTTACCATCACAGGAGAGGAAAATATTCAGACCGACGTCTCTTTACTAAAATCTGGTTGCTACTTCTCGTATCCATGACTTTAGGATTTGTGATGTAGGAGAACTGCCAGAGATTAAAATGAATTCTAATCAACAATCCTATGGAGGTCAAATTAAAATGAAAAAATAAATAAATTGAGGCGTAACACATTTGAAGTGAAATGTAAAAACGGTGGTTCTGGTTCTCAATGTGACACCGTATAAAGTTTTTTAAATCCAGAAGCAGATTTACTGAGACGCCGTCGCTCCAGGCTTTTCCTTTAGGAGAGGAAACTGAATGTTTGTTTGTTATATTAGTTCTAAAAATGTCCTTATTGATCAAATATCTGGAAACTCCACTTCCTCCTTCCCATCAGTTCATATTGAGCTGCATATTTTTATTTTTAGATTAACTTATTGCAATAATCAGAATGTGTTTAGATTTGTTTCATCGGTTTTTCAGCTAGAAAATAAAATGTTGACTAATAGATGAACCTGAAAAAAAATCTACTTTCTCGATCCATCTTTTCCCTCTGAGAGGATCAATGTGATGAAGATCGACGGTCTAAAGAGGCTGAATAGTGACTGAATATCTTCCTCCACTGCAAACGCAGAGCTTCACCTGAGTGTCGTCCTCCTCCCTTCCTGTTCTCACCTTAGTGCGCTGGCTCACCCGCTCTCTCTTCTGTTTCTTTGAATTGCTGCCTTGCTGCAGAGCTCTGCCTTTCTCTAACTCCTTTAGGTAAGGCCAACGTCGTAGCAGGGAGGCTCAGCGCTGCTAGTTTACTCTTTATTATTTGTTTTTTATTACAAATTATGATTTGCTTTAGAAAGAAAACTTCTAGCTTCTAATATTTATTGCCTCCGTTTATTTACTGATAGAATATCTTCCTCCTGTTGTTGTGCTAAGTGGGTTTTTTTTACCTTAAAGTTTTTTCCTCTTAGTGAACGACTCATTGTGTGAAAAAAAATTGTTGTTAAAAAAAAGAAAGTTTAACAGAGGTTTTCCTGGTACCAGTTTATAAAAGGACGTGAAGCCAGCTGCTGCAGATTACCGTAATTTTCTGGACTATAAGTCTCACCTGAGTGTTAAAGTACAAGTCAAGAAGAAGAGAAAACACAAGTTGCAATATTTTATTAGACATTTACTTTTCCACAAATACATGAAAACAGGCAACATATATGCACATAACAAGAGACGTTTTAGAAGTTTCTTAATTTGCAAAGCAGGGTGACGGCCGCAGGGCGAGCGCCGGCCGCAGGGCGAGCGCCGGCCGCAGGGCGAGCGCCGGCCGCAGGGCGAGCGCCGGCCGCAGGGCGAGCGCCGGCCGCAGGGTGGGCAAACCACGGCCGCAGAGCGCAGGGCGAGTGCCGGGCGCAGGGCGACGGGCGCAGGGCGGGCGACGGCGATAAGCGTTATCCCCAACATGAGCGGTAGCCGCAGCACCATAGCCGCATGTCACACAGCGACACAACCGTTCAGCTTTGCATCTTATTGTTTGGGGGAGATTTAACTTCTGTTGTCAAACGTTGTGACCATGGAGGTTTTTTGGTGGTTCTCTTCTCATACAGTGACATCTAGTGGTCATAGATGATATGACCGGTCCAGGTTGAGACTTCTAGTCTAGAAAACACGGTAACTAAAACCCCCCAGGAGTACTTAACCTGCTGGTGTGTGTGTGTGTGTGTGTGTGTGTGTGCGCGTCTCTGCTTGCATTGTAACTCTCTGTCTCCTTCCTTTAACGCTCGCAAAGTAGCAACTATTCCATTCGCCACTCGATAAGTATGCCGGCTATGAGGTAAAGTAACACAACTGCTCCTTCTCTAACACACACACACACACACACACACACACACACACACACACACACACACACACACACACGTCTGTGCTTCATATTCTGCCTTTTTGTTTCTCACTTTATTAAAATCCGATGCAGCTTTGCTGAACTTCACTTTGTATTTTGTCAAATGTGTCGTTTTCTCTTTGTTTGCCGGGTTCAGGTTCTTCACCTGTGTGTTTACCACCAACTACTAGTAGTAGTCTAGTAAAATATTTTCTAGTGCTAATTCTAACTGAGTAATCTATATAATGATAGAACAAGTACATCAAACAAGTAGAATTAAATGGAATTCTGTTTCCTCCTCTTAAATGTGATATTTCAGTTTTTTTTCTTTATAATTTTAAATGGATAAAACAATATAACTCCTTTCTGTCCCAGGTGGAGACGCACATACTTATTAACAAGTTCAATTAAATTAATTATATTATCTAAGAATATGAGATTTCTGAAATGCCTGATAGTTTCGATACGAGTGTAGAAAGACTGAAGTTTTTCTCACATTTAGAGTGAAAACCTGGATTTTCTCCTTTGTAACGTCACGTTTGTCATTCGTAGGAACTCTACAACCTTCAAGTCGTTCGAGGACCGAGTCGGGACGCTGAAGGTGAGGAGACGTTACATTTACCAGTTTAATATGGAAAACTACGAAATCCTCTTCAACAACTATTTTAAATGCTGCTGCAGTGCGACGTGTGTGGGCGGGGCTAGACCGACTTTCTTTTTAAAAATTTTAAGTTTAATTTTTCATCTCCTCCTCCTCCTCCTCCTCCTGTTCTCCTCCTCCTCCTCCTGTTCTCCTCCTCCTGTTCACCTCCTCCTCCTCCTCCTCCTGTTCTCCTCCTCCTCCTCCTCCTGTTCTCCTCCTCCTCCTCCTGTTCTCCTCCTCCTCCTCTTCCTCCTCCTCCTCCTGTTCACCTCCTCCTCCTGTTCTCCTCCTCCTCCTCCTCCTCTTCCTCCTCCTCCTCCTGTTCTCCTCCTGTTCTCCTCCTCCTCCTCCTGTTCTCCTCCTCCTCCTGGTCTGGTCGGTCCAGAAACCTTCAGTATTCTAAGTTTCTAGCTCCTCCTTGATTTTCCTCATTTGAATATTGGATCATAGGAGCTGCATTCAGAATCTGCTGTGTCTGTGTGAGCTGGACTGGCTCCGCCCACACATGCCCATCTTGGGAAGAGGAGGAAGTACTTCCTCTCGTGGTGCCATGTGCCAGAGCAGAGCTGCCTCATTGTGGGAGGAGTCAAAGGGAGGGCCTACCTTGACTGGGATTGGCTAAACCCCCGATGACACTATATAGGGTTTGATTTCTGATTTAAAATTTTCATCTCTCCTCCTCAGCATAAAGTCGTCGGACCACGAGGGAACGGAGAGGCCGCCGACTCCCCCACCGACACCACCCCCACTCACGAGAACCCGCCTTTCTGAGCCTCCTCTTCCTCTTCCTCCTCCTCCTCCTCCTCCTCCTGAGACTGTACTGTTACCACCTCAGCCACTCGCTCAGCAACTCCTTCCTCCTGCTAATCCACCATTTACCCCCCCCCCCCCCCCCCCACACTCCCACCGTTAACGCTGCAGGAAATCCCCTCCCTTACGACGGACGCCCTCAGATGGAAGCGGAGGTTCTGTCGTGGATCCTTCCTCTCCCACGTTAGCAGATGATCTGGAGGATTTAACCTCCTCCTCCTCCTCCTCTTCCTCTTTAGTTTACCGTCACCGTTCTCAGAGCCTCGTTCAGCCGCCGACTTGAGGACAAATTCTGCTTTTTGTCTCGCCCGTTGTGTCTCTGGTCTCTAGACGTCCAACCTTCAGCCTCTCTGGTTCTCTACCTCCCAGGATTGCGTCGCTTTATATTCTCGTTAGACGTCGTCATTTTGCTCGTTCGCATCGCCGCCACTCCTCCTCTGTTATCGGCCCAAAACTCCGCTTAAACTCAAAACGCTGGAAAAAAAAAAAATCTCCTGATCAATTTCAAGAGATTCATGATTCGACGTCGCGTCGTGTTTTTCTTGTTTTGGGTTGTTTTTTTTTGCTGAATTTGAGGGTTTGTAGTTCTGCTGCAGGTGGAGGAAGATTTTAACGCCCATGAGCAAAGTTTGTGGTCAAAACTGTCTTTCTCTTTGTTCCCGACTGTTTTCCTCTACGTCCCATGATGCACTGTGAGCACGCCATCGTCACGCCATATTAACCCCCAGCACTACTCCTCCTCCTCCTCCTCCTCCTCCTCCTCCTCTTCCTCTTCCTCCTCTTCCTCGCATGTTCACATCTCCACTGACGACCCAGAACACACCAGGTTGTAAAAAAAAAACTAACAAAAAAACCCTTAAACCATTTTGTATTATAAACTATTTTACACTGCTTTGCATAACGTTTTTACGTAACTTTTATCGATCTGTATAAATATATATGAGCAGATGCAGCGTCGGGTTGGGAGGAGTTTAGAAAAGAAAAGAGAAAGAAAGCAGGAGGCGGCGGCTGGAGATATGGGGGGGGGGGGGGGGGGGGGGGGGGGCAAACACTACAGGTGGGTTTCTCACACGCGTGACTTCCTCCTGTCGGCAGAGCTCCGGAGGAAGGGCGGAGCTCGGGAGGAAGGGCGGAGCTCCGGAGGAAGGGCGGAGTCAAACGGGGAAATTAGACTAACGTGAACGCCGCTTCCTCTTCGCCGTGCACGCCACCCGCTGAATGTCTCCGCTTCTCTATCGGCCGTTCTCACTTTAACCATTTCAGGCTGATTACTTCGACGTTTCTTTTTTTTTTTTTTTTTTAAAGAAAGTAACAGAAAGGAGAAGTGAAAGAAGTTCACATGTTTGGAATCTCGTAAAAGAAATTTAAATGTCCTAGAAAAAAAAAAAACTTTTTTTTTTTTCAAATTTTCCCCTCCAGCTTTCTCTTTCTTCAAAACTTCGATAAGTTTTGAATAAAGTGATAAATCTTTTCAAAGCTGAAGTGAAAGTGTGAAGAAAAACAGTTGGTCTGGTTCTTGCTTCATTATTTAGAGGAATAAAGTCCAACATGGCTCTCAGGCCGTTTCCACTTCGGCCCCAAAGTAACAGAAGAAAACCTGCGATTCCACGAAATGTGATCCTGATGATGTAGAACACACACACACACACACACACACACACA
>NC_137630.1:31451372-31561372 GCF_963383615.2 Lipophrys pholis | reverse complement strand
CCCGCAGAGCGCCAAGAGTTCCTGGAGCCTCAAACCAGGTCGGCCCGGTGAGCGGCGCTGGCGGCCTGCAGCCCAGAACCTCGTCTTCTGCTCTCATCCAAACAGTTAAAGACACAAACTGGGAAAAACGACACAGAAATGAAGAGAAAGGCAAAATTTCTTTCACCCAAGTTTGTATTTGACACACGGGACAAAGGAAGCAGCTGCACTTCCGACCAAAACATTAGAAAAGCAGCGTCACTGTAACACGGAGACGAAAACCACCAGAAGAAACAAGCTGGACTCGAGAGAAACTTCCACCTCAGCAAATTACAAAGAAAGAAAAGTACAAAGCTTTAAAAGCTCCCACCAGAGGGGGCGCCGTGGACGAGGAACCATCAACCAAAGATTTCATGGACACGACGCTGAAAACTCAACTTCTCAAATAAAATCACAACGTAATGAACAAAGATCCACTCATCATTCAGGCTCCGAACCGCCACCAGAGTCTCCCACGGTCTGATGTCCCACCATAGCTGGAGGACACGAGGACGACAGTCTGGACGGAGGAATGAGGACGACAGTCTGGATGGAGGACGAGGCCGACAGTCTGGATGGAGGACATGAGGACGACAGTCTGGATGGAGGACGAGGCCGACAGTCTGGATGGAGGACATGAGGACGACAGTCTGGATGGAGGACATGAGGACGACAAAGGACATGAGGACGACAGTCTGGACGGAGGACACAAGGACGACAGTCTGGATGGAGGACGAGGCCGACAGTCTGGATGGAGGACATGAGGACGACAGTCTGGATGGAGGACAAGGCCGACAGTCTGGATGGAGGACATGAGGACGACAAAGGACATGAGGACGACAGTCTGGACGGAGGACACGAGGACGACAGTCTGGATGGAGGACGAGGCCGACAGTCTGGATGGAGGACACGAGGACGACAGTCTGGATGGAGGACGAGGACGACAGTCTGGATGGAGGACATGAGGACGACAGTCTGGATTGAGGGACGAGGACGACAGTCTGGATGGAGGACACGAGGACGACAGTCTGGATGGAGGGACGAGGACGACAGTCTGGATGGAGGACACGAGGACGACAGTCTGGACGGAGGACACGAGGACGACAGTCTGGACGGAGGGACGAGGACGATCAGATTTAAAACCAAAAAAACAAGCATGAAACAGACAATCCAGAGGAAAAACTCCATTTTTGACCCTGACTTTGTTTTCATGCGAGACAAAAGAGAATTAATGTGAAAGAAAACAAAGAAGAAATGTTAAAAATGAGTCATTAAATTTCCCATTAAAGCAGAAATGAAGAAAAAAAACAAGCTCAGATTTAAGGAAAAGCCTCAGATTAAATGTTTTAATCAACTGGAGACGTTAAACCTGGTTTAAGTTACATTAAAGTCAACAAGAGAGAAATACTGAGAACTAAAAGTTTTGAACAAAACCACATTTTTCCATTGGACCCTTTTGGATTTTGCTCTTTAAAACAAGCTGCTGCTGCTGCTGCTGCTCTGGTTTAAAAGTTCCGTTTGCTGTTCGGAGCCTCGTTACGGTTGTTTTTTTTTATCAACCCACAGATTGAAACACAAGAAACAAATGTAAGAGGAACTAAAACTAAGAGCCTAAAGAGACGAGACGTCAGTACTGGGACAGTAATCGTCTTCTTCTGAAAACCCGGAAATCAAAGTGGGAGAAACGAGCGAGTGTCATCGTGGCGGTTTAATCACGACGTCGTCGGGGAAAGTTTCAGCTTTCGGGCTTCGGTTGGGATTTCTTTGAGTGGGAGCAGCTTCAGGAGGAGAGCTGAATCCATCCCCTCGTCCTTCGTCCCTCAGCGGGACGAAGACCAGAAACGCTCCTGAAGAACAAGAGAAATCTCAGACTTGTTTTTAGGATCGGCTGCTCAAACAAGAATCTGCTGCTGAGGTTTGGGATGAACGTCCTCATCCGGAGCTAAAAGGTGTGTGGGATTCCTCCTCCTCCTCCTCCTCCTCCTCCTCCTCCTCCTCCTCCTCCTCCTCCTCCTCTTCCTCTTCCTCTTCCTCCTCCTCTTCCTCGCGGTTGGTGTGCAGGTTGGCGCCCTCTACCTGCAGGCCGTCACACGACGGAGCAGCGTCTGTTCTGGAAAAGCTGCTCCACGACCGACGAGTCGGCCAGAGTCGAGATGTCGCCCATGTCGCGCTCGTCGCAGGCGATTTTGCGTAGAATCCGCCGCATGATTTTACCTGCGGAGTCGCAGCGAGGAGGTTAAGAGGAAACAGGAAGCTGCTCTTCATCCAACATTACACGTATGAACGTTACTCGTTTGTTTTAAATGTTTGAGGACCAGGGGTGCAGCAACGTCTGTTTTTTCTTTAAAAGTGTTAGTACAAACACAGTCTTCATTCCAATCATGTTACTCTTTTCTAACTGGAGCCTCTGATTTCACCATCGTGTGTTTGGCTGTTTCTGTTGGTGTTACAGCACCTCTACAGGTCAGTATGAGTACTGCACCGTCTTCAGCTTTTCTGTAAACAGGAATGTTTCCGTCTCTGTGGACGGGGATTTAAAAAAGTAAACGTTGACACATGGCGCCACCAGATGAAGACACTTCCTCCGCTCCCCTCGATGGGCGCGGCGTGACTTTAAACCGACAGATTGTCGTTACAGCTCCGAGGAGCGGCGGGGAGGAGGACAGAAACGCCGGATCTACCTGATCTGGTCTTCGGCAGCCCCGGAGCGCTCTGGATGTAGTCTGGAGTCGCAATGGCTCCGATCTTCTCCCTCACTGGAGGGACACACACACAAGGAATACATGTGTGAGTGTCTGTGTGTACAACAGTGTGTGTGTGTGTGTGTGTGTGTGTGTGTGTGTGTGTGTGTGTGTGTGTGTGTGTGTGTGTGTGTGTGGCTGATCACCCACCTTGCTTCTTAAGCTCCGCCTCCAGCGAGCAGCTGTACGCCGTGCCGTCCGTGAGCGTGACGAAGCAGTACAGACTCTCTCCTTTGACGGGGTGAGGGCGCCCCACCACGGCGGCCTCGGCCACCGCCTCGTGCTCCACCAGCGCCGACTCCACCTCGGCGGTGCTCAGCAGGTGACCTGCAGGGGGCAGCGCATGGCCAGAGGCTCAGCCAGGGCGTGTGTGTGTGTGTGTGTGTGTGTGTGTGTGTGTGTGTGTGTGTGTGTGTGTGTGTGTGTGTGTGTGTGTGTGTTCTGAACGCAGAGGGTTTACCTGAGACGTTCAGCATGTCGTCTATCCTCCCCGTTATCCAGTAGTAACCGTCCTCGTCTCTACGGCAACCTGCACCATCAAAGACATGGACACCCGGTGGTTAAACGTTTCTATCAAATAATAACTGGAAACTTCAACATGAAGGAAAAGCAGATCAGCGCCAGTTTGGTTCTCCGGGTTCAACCCTCCATAAAGCACTGCAGAACCTCTGGGTGTACCTCTGGGTGTACCTCTGGGTGTACCTCTGGGTGAACCCCTGGGTGTACCTCTGGGTGTACCTCTGGGTGTACCTCTGGGTGTACCTCTGGGTGAACCTCTGGGTGTACCTCTGGGTGTACCTCTGGGTGTACCTCTGGGTGTACCTCTGGGTGAACCTCTGGGTGAACCTCTGGGTGAACCTCTGGGTGTACCTCTGGGTGAACCCCAGGGCTCCATTCCGGGTCCCATCTTATTCACTACATTCATGTTTGTTGTGTGTCAAAGGTTCCGACTCTCGCCAGGTATTTAACTCCATTTAACCTTTTTTCCAGAGTGACAGTGTCGGTTCTCACCGTCTCCTGTGACGTAGTACCCGGGGAACTTCTTGAAGTAGGTGGTTTCGAACCTCTGGTGGTTCCCGTAGATCGACCTCATCACGCCAGGCCACGGCTGCTTGAAGACCTGAACCACAGCGGAGACTCGGTGAGAACCCCGGAGCCTCGGCTCCCGAGGATCAACCGGCGCTTTGAAACTGTGCTAAAGAGCTATCGGACTTTCATGCTGTCAAAATAAAACTGCCAAGTTGGATTGTTATTATGGTGACTGTCAAAATAAAAGTACCAAGTCCCAGGAGAATATGGACGGAGTCACGACACCACGGAGGAAACTTTGTTCTGACTGGCTCTACTGAGCATGTGCAGAACTACTACTAGTTACTGCTGCCGCGGCAACCAGAACCAGAGTTCCGTAAAAGTTGCGTTTCCACAAAATGGAGCCGAGCAATTTGGAAAAAGTTGCATTTTCAGTGGCTCTAAGCTCTGTGGTGGTGTAAACGGAATTCACTTCACTTGTGGTGAAACCCGAGGCCCGAGTGACAAACTGCACCAACAGCTCTGATCTAAAGGACTTTCTATTGATTTATTTTGTATTTTTTTACCAGGTATCCTTCGCTGGGCCCCTCCAGCTCCTCGCCCGACTCGTTCAGGATGGCCGGCACCACGCCGAAGAACGGGAACGTCTGCAGAACAGCACCTCACGTTTCACACCGAGTCCAAACAACGCTGGAGAAACTTTTCACGTCAGATCCTGAACTTCTGCATCAACCTGGACATTTATTTTACTTGTGAATTAAAAAGGAAACTAAAGTCATATCACATGCAGTAAAGCAACGACATACTTCTTCAAATTAAGCTGTTAATAGTTATATATATATATTTAGTAATTTATTGATTATAAGTATTTCAGGGACCTAGTTCAGCCCAGTTTGATCCCCACATGAAATAACAGAATGTTTAATAACAACAAGTGTTTGAGTATGAGCCCAACATTACGGCTTTTAAAAAAAGCTTCCCGGGGAAAAATACAATCAAATACTAAAACTCGGTTGAAAAAATGTGAAAATTAACTAATAGCGCTAAGAGTACTAACCTTTATCTACTGGCAGATACCGAGTACCACTAAGAGTACTAACTTTTATCGACTGGCAGATATCGAGTACCGATAAGAGTACTAACCTTTAGCTACTGGCACATACCGAGTACCGCTAAGAGTACTAACCTTTATCTACTGGCAGATATCGAGTACCGCTAAGAGTACTAACCTTTATCTACTGGCACATACCGAGTACTGATACGAGTACTTATTAAACGCATTAAAACCACAGGTATGCAATACTAGGTGAAGGCAATGCGTTGCTGTGAACCTCACTGAGCTGCTGGTAATCAGAGTATCATTCACTTTGACCATGTTTAGCATGTAGCATGTAGCATCAATGACCACGTGAGCTCCGGAACTCTGCGTGTATTATTGGCCCCTTTCTACACTTTGATACTTTCTACTCATACTTTTCTATTACGTGTACTTTTTTATACTTTCCTACCGATGCACAAGGGAGCAGCGACTGTAATTTCATAATATTACATAATGACAAATAAAGCTATGCTACGCTAACGTAGCAGAGAGTGAAATCCTCCCGATCCACTGAGCAGTTAAACTGCAGAGCGACATCGGGGTACCTCTGGGGGGGGGGGGGGGGGGTACCAACTTTCTTCTCCTCTCGATATTTCGACTCATAAACGTAAATATGGTCTGTGAGCTGCAGACGAAGGTTCAACACATTAAAAGCAGGTTTCCTTACAGCAGATCCAGGTTTCATGGGCGTGGCTGCAGGCAGGGGAGTCAGGACGTGGCCGCCCTGAAAGACACAACCAGCCCCGACCACCAGGGGGCGAACCGTTCATCACTACACACTCACCAGCCAATAAGAGCCGAGCGGAGAAACAAAATTAACACGGAGAACAAATACAACTCGTATCTGGATGAAAAGCTTCTGTCTCACCAGAATTATTGGAATGATTTATGTACAGAGATTAAACTACTATCAAATGTAATACAGTTAAAAAGAAAATATAAATAGCTGATTTAGGCGAAGGTCCAAGGTTTTGCTGTGAGAGCAAGGGATTGTGGGTAATGGTGCTGCACTGTTTATTGGTGGAGGGGAAACAAGGTGTCTGGATAAATCCTCACTGGTTTTCTTAATTGGGTGACGGATAAAACAACATTAATGTAGATTAAGAAAAATGAAAAAACATTTATACATATATTATGTATGATTTGTAATAATAATACATCAAAACCTGCATAGCGCTTTTTTATGCACTCAAAGACACTAAAATAACGTCACGATAAAAAGGAAGTGACAATAAAGACGTAAAGGGGTCGGATTAAAAAAGTTCTCGAACACGTAACGCACATCTTTTCAAACTGAGTGTGTGTCAAGTAATCTCGGGATTACTGAGTGTGTCTTTTTTGTTTTTGTTCCGTTTGATTCTCTTGTTTGTGTTTTTAATGTTCGTAAATAAAGAAATAAAAAAATAAATGACTAAAGAAATCAGCAACCACTGCGATTTTTCTAGTGGACAGACCACCAGGTTGATTGTCAATATGGTGACTGTCAAAATAAAAGTACCAAGTTGGATTGTTATTATGGTGACTGTCAAAATAAAAGTACCAGACCAGGAGAATATGGACTGGGAGTCATGACACGACGGAGGAAAGTTTGTTCCGATAGTCTCTACTGAGCGTGTGCAGAAGAACTAGTTACTAGGGCCGTGGTGACCAGGACCAGCGAGTCCTCCGTTTCCATGGAGACGGAGCGTGTGCCTCTGCTCGTGGAACTCACAGTTTCCGTCTGCCAGAAGGTGTCCACGATGGGGCATCGCTTGTCTCCCACCACGTTGTAGTACCAGTGCCAGGCCTCGGGGTTGATCGGCTCCCCCACCGTCCCCAGAACCTTCAGAGAGTCTCGCTTGTACCTGCAGGGGGCAGCAACACAGGAAGTTAAGTTTCTGTTCATCGGGAGAGGAGAAGCGTCGTTTCGTTGCACAATTCACAGCTCACAGCATTGTCCCCAGAGAGTCTGAACTTCTAAAACCACAGTCAGTCGAAGTCTTTGTTTTCCAGAGATCAACATGCAGAAGTGGTTTGAATTAGAGGAGAGAAGAAGAGCGTCGCTATTTAGAACAAATCTCAAAGCACAGAGAGATTTACATCGTCTAGCAGACGATATCGCTGCAGCACTGGACCCATCATCGCAGGCTCACATGATCCTGTGTGGTCACGGCGTCTTTCTATTGAAGCTTTGAGCTTTACATACTGGGACGCGGGTTAGCATGCTAACCAGTTAGCATCATGGCACAACTTGTCGAAAATGCTCCGTCTCCATGGAAACGGCAATAGACAGGCAAGCAGAACAAAGTTTCCGCCGTGGTGTCATGACTCCCAGTCTATATTCTCATGGGACTCGTGGTTTTATTTTGACAGTCCGTGTAACAACAATCCAACTTGGTAGTTTTATTTTGACAGTCCAACTTGGTGGTCTGTCCACGCCAATGTCCGTGTCCTCCGAGTGCTAAAGTTTAGAGCTCATTGTTCCCTGCTGTGTGTCTATCTGCTGAAACTAACAACAGCTCCCACTAGTGGCCGAACATGGAAACTACATGGTCTTCGGTGTGCTTCCCTAACCCGAACACTAGATATTTATGCGGCGGCTGAGCTCTGGACAGATTCAAACAGGAAGAGACTCACTTGTGCACCGGCTCGCTGCCGTACTTCATGAGCAGTCGAATGGCCGTCGGCGCCGTGTAGAACTTGCTGACGTGATATTTATCCACGATCTCCCACATGCGGCTCACGTCAGGGTACGTGGGGAGTCCCTCGAACTGAAAACCAAACGACACCATTAGTGTTTTGGGACCAAACCTAATACACTGATAACCACAGTGTGAAGACCAGCAGCAACCTGCCTCTCATCACTGTGACATTAAGACATTTATTGTGAAAATCTGCATTACAACTCAGGTCTGAAATCAGGATTTCATGAGATTTGAGTCGATGATAAAACTCCCAAATATCCACATAGTCAATCAGAGCTTTAGATATCTGACACGAGTTGAATTTCGGGGGCTCTTTTTCTATATAGATTTGATCTTATTTTCTTCTAAGAAAATAATAAAATTTTACTATTAATTTTAAAGCATTATTTTCTTTTACTGTTCAATAAAACCTTGTAATTTTTTTTTTTAACATTGTAGGTTTTTTTAAGATTTAAATCTGTCACATTTTTCTATAATAAAAATAAATTACAAAAAGATATTCATAATTTACTTCATTGAGTGAAAACTCATCACAATAAAAAATGTATATAATGACAATATTATTAATATGATTGAATAGTAACAACAAAATAAAATAAAAGCACACAAAAACAATAAACAATAGAGCAAAGCAAATCCCAAAATAAGTGTTTAAATAAATAAATAAAACTCAATCATATCCGAAAAGAAGTCGGGTGAAGCCGAAGCTTATTTACTCCTCAGCAATTAATCATCTTATTTCCCAGTGGCTGTGTTTATATTTACAGAAAAATAAAGAAATAAATACAAATTAACAAGAAAAATAGTAAATAAATAACGTTTAGATAATATAAATAAAATACTTTTGATTGAGCATTTTTTCCTCTGTTAGTTTTGACTCCTGACGAGGCGGCCATGTTTGGTCGCGGGTTTAAAGCTGGGTTTTCCCGCGGGCCCTGAACTCACCAGGACGCTGGTGGCCCCGTTCGCCAGCGGTCCGTACGTGATGTAGGAGTGTCCGGTGATCCAGCCGATGTCCGCTGTGCACCAGTACACGTCGTCGGGCTGGTGGTCGAACACCAGCTTGAAGGTGGCGGCGGTGTAGAGCATGTAGCCGCTGAGCGTGTGCAGGACGCCCTGAGGGGAGGAGAGCGGTCATCACACTTCAGCCCAACTCCCAGCTGTTCTTGCGAACCACATTTCCATTAAAGTTTAAAGTATCGTAGCGTTTGTTTGTCTTATTTTAATATCAGCTGCTGCCAACGGCTGCTGGTAGAAGGCACCAGTTAACAGGGGCACCAGTGAAACCGAAACACCGGACAGTGAAGCACCATCGTAACAATCCACATTTTGGAATATTAATATTTAAAAATATATACTATTTGATGTATTATTTCACTCTGCATCATATCGGGGCGGGGGGTGATTGGTGCATGATGATGATGACTCCGCCCACGCCGCAGCGGGACTATATTGTGATGGAAAAGGCTGAGTAGGAATTAGTGGAAAAGAGCCTACAGCCTCCTCGATGTGAGCGTGCGGGATGAGCATTAGCAGACCTTGGGTTTGCCCGTGGAGCCGCTGGTGTAGAGGATGAAGAGCGGATCTTCAGAGTCGCACCACTCCGGTTCACACTCGTCTGAAGCGCCGCAAAGCAGAGCGTGCCAACACGAGTCCACGTCCGGGTTCCACGGCACCTGGAAGCACCAACGTTCAAATCAACGCGGGTTTCCTGCAAGTGGTCGCGGAAATCCTTCATCCTGCCGTCAAATAGAAATACAATCGTCTCTACCGTCTCCAGAAAAAACTAAACAAGAAAACAAGGTTAGTTTGAGAAACATGCCTCTTTTAACCGGAGGAATCTGAGTGGACACAGCAAGAAGAGCGTGTTAGACGTTACAAACATGTGAGTTGGTTTTAACTTTGTGATCAGAGCTCATCAATTCCTGTCTGATGGAAGAAACCAACTAGAGTTTGCAGGAAAGTAACGGGAGAGGACGAGAACCACCGTTACTGTGAGTCGTCTGATTGGTCGGAATCTCTCAAGTGGCTTTTCTTTTTTCACACGAATTGATTGAGCTCCGACGTCCACGCAGAGACATCTTCTCCTCAGAAGGTCCAGCCCGGACCGAACGTTCCGTCTTATATTTGGGAGGAACCAAATCTGAGGCCACCTTCTGAGGAGACGCGATGCAGACCTCCTGCAGGTGAAAGAACACGACTCTACCCTGTGGCCATCAGGAGAGTCCCAGGAAGAACCAGAGGTCTGTTTGAGGAACACCACCAGGGGGTGCTGTGTTTTTTGTAATGCGACGGTCCAACGGTGAGAGAACGGCTCAGAAGAAACGCGATCCAGACGACGGTGAACGTTCACTCTGCTGGAGACGTTTTTGAATTCAAGAGTGTTATTGTGAATCAACTGACGCACAGTAATTCTGTTGTTTTTTAAAAAAAAAAAAACCTTAGTTTTCCAAAAAGTTTAGTTCTTTGAAAACTAACCTTTATGAAAACTAGTTTTCAAATAATTCAGTTTTTAAAAATTCCTGTTTTGAAAAAAGTTTGGTTTTCACAAAGTTTAGCTATTTTTTTTTTAAAACAAACCTTTTCAGTTTTTAAACGGTTCCGTTTTCAAAAACTTTGGTTTTCAAAAGAGTTTAGTTTTTTTAGAAAACTAACCGTTTTGATAGCTAGTTTTAAAAAATGTTGTTTTTGAAAAAGAAACGTTTTTGAAAACTAAACTTTTTGGATAACTATTTTTCAAAAAATGTCTTTTAAAAAAAGTTTAGTTTCCATAAAGTCTTTTCTGTCAAAAAAAAAAAAATCAGCTTTCACAAAGTTCAGCTTTTTAAAGTTTGGTTTTCAGTGACTGAACGTTAAAGGTAAACTTTTCCATTTCCAGGTCATCTGAGTGTTAAAGCATCAAGAAAACGGTGATATTCAAGCTGATTCTTCATTTTTCTTGACGCCCTGAACAAACAGTGAACGAACTGTTCTCGCTGAACCTTAACGTTAACATTAACGTTAACGTTAACGTTCAGCGAGCAAACAGACCTCCGATCCTTCAGCTCCGGGAGAGAAAAGTCACGAGAGCAGTGAGGAAAGAAACAGCGTCGGTCCAACGAGGAACCGAACCAGAGACGTGGAGTTCGTTAACGTGAACAGAGTTTTCACTACAAAGAGAAAAGTGTTTGTTATTTCAAACTCCAGCTGGAAACAGACTTTACATTTCGCTCCTGGTGAGTTCAGACGCCACCGTGCAAATCCAACTGCATCTGATTTAGGATCAATGGATTTGGAAAATGTCGGTGAAACGCCACTCGCTGCAGCGTCGCTTTGCTTTTGCCAAAATGAGTGTGAATCAGAAAACTACCAGAATAAAAGCTGCTGATTCAAAAGTAAAAAAAAAAAACAATCATTCCATCATTTTAATGTGCAGACTGAAGCTTGTTCTGCTTTTATATTCAAAGTGATGGTTTCTGAACTCAGTGGATTGTTTTTAACCCAACAGCAGTTTTTAATGTAAACGTCTGTGAAATTTACCGTTAACAAACACAAACACAAGAAGAAGAAGAAGAAGAAGTGACGATCAGACTCGGGGGAAGAGGTGAGGATTGAAATACCTGCGGGACAGGGCGCGCTTTCTTTACTCTCCCTGTTTGTTTCTCCTGCTGGGTGGAACCAAGAAGAGAGGAGGAGGGAGGAGGAGAGAGGAAGAGGAAGAGAAGGAAGAGGAGGGGGAAGAGAGAATTAGGGAGAAGAGAGGACAAGGTCGAAGGGAGGAGGAGGAAGAGGAGGGAGAAGAGAGGAGGAGGGAGAAGGGAGGAGGAGGGGGAAGAGAGGAATAGGGAGAAGAGAGGAGGAGGTCGAAGGGAGGAGGAGGAAGATGAGGGGGAAGAGAGGAGGAGGAAGAGGAGGGAGAAGAGAGGAGGAGGTCGAAGGGAGGAGGAGGTCAAAGGGAGGAGGAGGAAGAGGAGGGAGAAGAGAGGAGGAGGAAGAAAGGAGGAGGAGGTTGAAGGGAGGTAGAAGGGAGGAGAAGAGAGGAGGGAGGAGTTAAGGTTAACCAGTGGGAACGCTTATGAAAAAGACAAACACGGAAGAGAAATGAACAGTTGAAGTCTGTGGAGCCGATCAGAACTGTGCTGCCCTCTAGTGGCCACAGGAGAAATTCCCCCCGCCGAGCCTGAATGAGGAGCAACGTCCAGAAACATTCGACAGAAAATCGTTCAGTTAAATATAAGAAGCTGTTTGAAGCCGAGAGTCGACTGGAATGAGAGAGAGAGAGAGTCTCAACCTTCCAGTTGAGCTTCATTAATCCAGATTAAACTCGGTTTTTTTCGATTGTCACTCTTCTTCACAGATTGTAAATATTTATATGGATGAAATTAATCGATGTTAAAAAGTTTTTTGTTTTTAACAAAGTTCAACATAAAGAGAAGAACGGATGATTGGAGATGATGTGAACGCCGAGATTGACTGTCCACTCGTCACTAAATGTGTGTTTGTTTACCTGCAGATGTGTTGTTTGTGTACATGTGTGTTTGTTTACCTGCAGATGTGTTGTTTGTGTACATGTGTTTGTTTACCTGCAGATCGGGACACAAGCGTTTTGTGGGAGGAGACTGAGAGCCAAGATTCTCCTCTGTTTCTTTGGACAGATGCTTCAGCATGATACACTTCTTCACTGGAAACCCTCTAGAGAGACACACACAGAGACAGAGACAGAGACAGAGACAGAGACAGAGACACACACACACACACACACACACACACACACACACACACACACACACACACACACACACACACACACACACACACACACACACACACTATGTTTTATATGATGCATGTGACAATGATTTTTTACCCTCCATAATGAAAATATATGACTTCATACTGAATAATTTACTGTTCAATACAACGATATATTATATAACAGGAAAGAAGCCTAATATCCTCATTGAAGAACATGATAGTGTACACACACACACACACACACACACACACACACACACACGCACACACGCACGCACGCACGCACGCACGCACGCACGCACGCACGCAGTGACGTATTGAAGTGTGTCCACATCTTACTTGTCTCTGCATTTCTGCAGCGCTTCATCAGCTAAGAGCTTCAGGTTGATCAGCTTATCACCTCGATAGAAACCGTCTGAGAGAGAGAGAGAGAGAGAGCGAGAGAGAGGGAGAGAGACACAGAGAGAGAGAAAGAGAGAGACAGAGCGAGAGATAGAGAGAGAGAGAGAGAGAGACAGAGAGAGAGATAGAGAGAGAGAGAGAGACACAGAGAGAGAGAAAGAGACAGAGAGAGACAGAGAGAGAGAGAGAGAGAGAGAGAGACAGGGAGAGAGACCGAGAGAGAGAGAGAGAGACAGGGAGAGAGACCGAGAGAGAGAGAGAGAGACAGGGAGAGAGACAGAGAAAGAGAGAGACAGAGAGAGAGATAGAGACACAGAGAGAGAGAAAGAGACAGAGAGAGAGAGACAGAGAGAGAGAGAGAGAGAGACAGGGAGAGAGACAGAGAAAGAGAGAGAGGGACACAGAGAGAGAGAGAGAGAGAGATTAATGTCAAACCAGTTTCAGAGGAAAGGAAGCTGCTCTGGTTCAACAGGACAGTCAGGAAGTGACAGAACAACTTTCAACACATTGAGGTGGAAACATGTTTCAGTCAGTCGATGTGCTGCTGCATCGTCCCCTTAAGGCATAGAAACATCACCTGTGTGTGTCTGTGTGTGTGTGTGTGTGTGCGTGTGTGTAAACCAGTTAATCACCAGATTATAATCCCACTGATAAAGACTTTGATGGGAGGACAGAACTCCGTCAGCTCTTTGCTGAGACGTCGTTTTACACCAGCCCTGAGTGACGCGTTCAGGAGCCAAAAGAACCAACAAATACTTCATCAATAGAGAGAAAACCCACGGCGGCGGAGATTCAGGTGCGCTCAATGGTGATTGTGGAATGTACGGTAGTAGTTGTGCACATGCTCAGGAGAGCCAATCAGAACAACGTTTCCGCAGTGGACTCATGACTCCCGGTCCATATTCTCCTGGGGCTTTTATTTTGACACGGTAATAACAGTGTATCAACAGCGGCCACTAGTGGCCCAACATGCTAACATGTTTTAACTTGAAAAGTTGCGTCACTGAGGCCTTGGTCACATGACACCCCGCCGAGCGCTCCAGCCATGAGGTTATCATCCACCGTTCGGCGCCGTGCTGCGTAGGGAGATGACCAGTTTGCGCGGTCATCCCCGTGCGCTGGACTGACGCCTGCGGGTCAAAGGTCGGGGTGAGAGCAGAGTCTGAGCGTTGCGGCGCTGACCTGCGGTGATGAGCAGCGAACACTGGGAGTCCATGATCCGCTCACACAGAGACTCTGCAGAGAAACCTGCGAACTGGAAGCACAGCGCAGCGTTAGCTCCCACCGCCAACACACCGCCAACACACCGCCGTGAAGCACCAACTCACCACGATGGAGTGAACCGCGCCGATACGAACGCACGCCAACATGGCCACCACCAGCTCCACCACCATGGGCATGTAGATGGACACCCGGTCGCCTTTCTTCACACCTGGAGAGGAGAAACACCAGAGAGTCTGCTGGAGGTCTGCATTTCCTCTCCTCTACCTCACATTTCATTCTGTCCATCCTGACCAACTTCCTCCCTTGATCACCCTCTCCCTCTCTCTCTCTCCCTCTCTCCCCCTCCCTCCCTCTCCCTCTCTCTCTCCCTCCCTCCCTCCCTCCCTCTCTCTCCCCCCCTCTCCCTCCCTCCCAATGACAAAGAAAAGAAGAACCCACCCTGGGACTTCAGGACGTTGGCGAACCGACAGACTCTCTGCAGCAGCTGACTGTAGGTCACCTTCAGCTGGTCGCCGGGCTCGTTACCTTCCCTGAACAAAAACACACAAATATAAAAAAAAAAAATCCTTTAAATAAAAATTGGTTAAGGACCAAAACATTCAACAACTTGTTTAGCAAAGTGACTCCAGTGGTAGAGTAGTTTTATATGAACCGTTAAATGTTTTCGCTCCTCACTGCAGTGTTCACAGACACATCATCCACTCAGTTCACATGTGGAACCACATCTGTTATTTTTCCACATGATGCTGCTTCATCGTTGACGTCACAGATAAGCGCAGGAGGAAGCAGCTCCGCCAGAATAAAAGCTGTGCTCTTATTTTTCCTCATTCTCCTCGTCATGTCTAGATTCTGTCGCTCGTATTTAACGAAGGCTGAGCAGCCTGTCGATTCATTCAGTCCCCCCATTGGGGAGTCAAACTCACGCACCTTTTAACTTTGTTTTTTTTTCATGCATTTGTGTGTTAATGGCGTGTTCTTTATTACACATGATGGGTTTTAACATGATTCCTGAGATTTGGGCTTATTTTTGTTGAGGCGTGGGGGTTTTCACGTTGCTTGGGCAGGAAAAGGTGAGTCACATCTGGCAACCCTGGTGCTGACCGGCGTGCCATGCGTCTGTTGCAGGAAGTGAGCGTGCACGATGTCACGGACGCACTCGCTCAGGCTCGGTGTGACGCAGAAACCTTCAGAGTGCCGACGTCTCGTCCGAGGAAGAGACCGAGTCCGGCGAGCCGAGAGACAGAGCTGCTTCTCCACATCATTACGTGGAGCTGCAGTGTTCAGCAGCTGAGGACGAAGATGGGCATGTGTGGGCGGAGCCAGTCCAGCTCACGCAGACGTAGCAGATTGTGAATGCAGCTCCTATGATCCAATATTCAGAAGGAAGAAAATCAAGGAGAAGTAATAAACTTTAAATACAAGTTTTTTGGATCAATGAGATCATGTGAAAGTGTTGGAAAACTGGATAATATGACTCCTTCAAAGTCAGAAACTGTTATACTGGGATCTCTCCACCAGGGGGCGAAACACAAACATGGATGGACGGACGAAGAGAAAAGAAATATCCCAGTGAATCGTCTCAGCATACGTTTTTTCAACGCACAAGCTTTGTTTTGTGCATCAGATGAAGCAGTAACAGGAACACGTCTGGTAAAACCAGGGCCGAGTGCAGCCGAGGGGAAGACGAGCCGATCAGGTGAAAGACGAGCGACGCCGATGAAAGAGGGAGAGCATTAGGAAAGAGCTGCAGGCCACAAGCATGAGGAAACTCAGAAACACCGAGCGGGACAGAAAGGAACTTCTAGTGGATTTCACCATGAGGGAACAAACACTGTGTCAAACTGCACACAAGATGAATTACATAACCACACACACACACGCACACACGCACGCACACACTTCCTGAATGCAGAATTTGCCTCCTGCACTTTTATCAAATTTGATGTTTGATTTTCATCAAAACCACTTTGAAGGACTGAACCGTCACGTCAGCATCAAGTGCATGACAGTCAGGCGGATCCATAGCGGCAGACAAGCACAACATTAATTTAAATTTTCCTGCGAGACCAACTCCTGCAGCCCGACACGCTAACGACCTGTAAACGGACGTCATTTTCAATAATCGGCATGTAAACGTGAATCATTTCTGAAATCAAAAAGGATGCCTGTTTACTTGAACGGTGTGAACGGGGCCTAAATTGTGTACTTCCGTTCCATTTCTCGTGGTCACTGTGTAACCAGCAGTGGCAGAAAACGGCAGGATTCGTCAGGAGGTGACAAAACAGGCGTTCTTCTTCTGCAGCACTTTTTATTGCAGCTTGGCCTTGAACTGCAGACGAACCACCAACTCAGTGTCTGTCTGGACTACATTGTGAACACTGTGTGTGTAACAGGGAGTGTGTGTGTGTGTGTGTGTGTGTGTGTGTGTGTGTGTGTGTGTGTGTGTGTGTGTGTGTGTGTGTGTGTGTCTTCCCATGCAGCTTCAGTCAGGGCTGCATAGCTGAGAGGTCTCTGTGACCCGCCTGGCAGTCACAGCCGAGGGCTACACAGCGCACAGGGGGAAGCTCTGACCTTGATAAACTCTGCCAACATGGAACCTGAGCTGATCCTCGTCCAATCAGGTCGCCGCTTCCCGTGGAGGAGTCTCGACTCTGACACACGTTTTAACTCATAACTGGAAAACGGCGAGTTAGAAAACAACATGGCCGCCTCCAGGAAACTCTTGCAATACGTTGGAAAAAACCCACGCTTCATTACGACACGCCAGTTTGTTTCCACACTTCTGCACAGTCGGGTGTGAGTGTTTACTTTGTGGATTGTCTCTGAGACACTGATGAGAGCACAAGTAGGGCTGATCTGATGTGAACATGAACGCAAGACACAAAACGCAAAAGAGTGACTGACACGCGACGTTTCCATGTGTTCTTGTATGGAAACATTCCGGCCTCGGTCACGTCTTCAAGTGAAGACGCAAAACTCCCGTTGCATTTTGTATGTCCTTTTACACGACAGCGGTACTCGGGAGAAAACTCTGCTACTGGTCCCGCGTACCGCAGGGGAGTAACTACCGTAATTTCTGGACTATAAGCCGCTATTTAAAAAAAAATTGGGGGGGGGGGGGGGTTATGGGTTAACGAGCTTCATGCCACGGGTGATGCATTCAGGTGCATCACGTAACTCCAACCTATCTTTTCTTTTTTTTCTATTTAAATTTGGTGGGTGTGGCTTATATTCAGGTGCGCTCAATAGTCTGGAAATTACGGTAGTAGTTCTGCACATGCTCAGTAGAGACAACCAGAACAAAGTCTCCTCTGTGCCGTCATGACTCCCAGTCCATGTTCTCCTGGACTTGGTAGTTTTAGTTCCAACTTGATGGTTGTGTCCACTAGAATGTCTGCGTTCTCCCATCACTAATGTTTAGAGCTCATTGTTCTCTGTTAAGAGTTTCCACTTGAGGAATCAGGAAGTGCGTTTAAACAGGTTAAACCGCTCTGAATTCTCACAGGCGATGGTCCACGTCTAACAGTCGGCGTCACAAAGCACAGATCAGAGTGTAATAAAGGAACTTTCACCTCTGAAACGCCGACGCTGTTTCTTTAAAAGGCACCAATAAAAGCCAGAAGGCGCTGCGCCTTTATCTGAGCCTTCAAGATAAAAGCTTCAGAGGTAATTACTACTTTTTAAACTGTGATAAGAAATGAGGTGAAGATGTTAACTGTGAACACAGAGACCCACTGATCACCACACTGTAGACACATGAATCAGCAATTTTTAACGTTTACAATGAAATTATTCAAAGATTATGAAAGAAATTCTCGACTTTCGAAATCTGGGAGAGTATAAAATAGCCAGACTTGGAATTCTAAATCGACTCTCACACAGACAACAAGCGGAACTTCCCCGAGTGATTTACTGAGATTTTTGCCCTGCAGCGAAAAGACACATTAGTCCTCTCAGTTACCGCGGCGATGGACACGCCACATACAATCACACGCTTCCGTTTCTGCTCTGAAAGCAGCGTGCAAGCGGACCAGCGGGCACTGGGGAGGAGAAAGACGAGGAGGAAGATGAGGAGGAAGATGAGGAGGGGTCTAAAACAAGAGCAGTAATGTTCCAGTTGGAAGTTTTTGATAACAGACACATGACAGAAACACAAACACTGAATCCTTCAATACTTTTCTGGAGAGTTTTAGCTCAAGTGACGAGTTAATACCAACTTTATCTCTAAAACAGATCTTAGACACTGTTTACATGACGTTTTCAAGTAAAAGTACACGGTTTTTTGTTTCAGAAAAGTTTTACGTTTCCATGGAAACCGCAAAAACATGGGAAAACAATGTAGTTAGCATGCCGGGCCACTAGTCGGTGCTGTTGTTAGTTTTAGTAATGAAAGCACACACACGTTCTAAACATTAACAAAAGGGAGGACACGGACATTCTAGTGGACAGACCACCAAGTTGGATTGTTATTATGGTGACTGTCAAAATAAAAGTCCCAGTAGAACATGGACTGGGAGTCATGACACCACAGAGGAAACATTCTTCTGATTGGCTCTACTGAGCATGTGCAGAACTACTAGTTCCTATCGACGTGGTGACCAGGACCAGGCTTTCAGGAGAGTTGCGTCTTCTCCCCCCGTTCCCATGGAGGCAGAGCATTTTTGAGAAGTTGTGTTGAGAAAGTGTTTTTTCACTTTTTCACTTCAACGTGCCGTCGTGTAAAACGGCCCACGAAAGAAGCTCCAATCCACCAAAACGACAGGAAAAAGAGTCGCGCCACAATACAATACCGAGACTCAGATCTCGTGACGCTGCAATAGAAGATAGCGACCTGGGCGGTTTGTAAAAACACCCACAATGCAACAGCTATAGACGTTTTTTTTATTATTATTATTAACATTTCACCATATTTTGCATCATCAAAACTGGCTTCATGTTAAGACTGGAGATATTTTCCATCGTAATTGTTTGATTTTGTTAAAATAGACATTTTCATCACAGATACTCGTTAATATTCACTTTTTTTTTTATATTCTTTTATCTCCATTCGCAACAGGAGTTACACATTCGTGTGTCAACCAATATTCTAATCGCTCCTGAAAAACATTGTGTATTACAGCAGCGAGATTAAACATCCAATAACTCACAGACAAAGACAAACAAGCCAGAGGCTTTGAGGGTTGAAGAGAGGAATCATCTCTACACCCTCCTGATGGAGACACTGACCAGTAGAAGGCCACCTTCTCCCCCAGCTTCCGGTCGTGGACGTTGCGATCCAGCAGGTTGTAGCAGATGTTGGTGGACGCGCCGTCCATCACCTTGATGAAGATCCCCCCTTTGGTCACGTCGAAGTTGTACTCGAGGAAGCGACCCGAGTGTTTCGTCTTCCAGAAGAAGTCTTTGGCCAAGTCGGCCCAGAACTCTGCAGAACGAGGAAGGTTTCATTAGAGAGAGGTCTTTACGACTTTAGTAATCAATACAATAATAAATATAAATTTGACTTTCTACAATGGAGGAAAAACAAGGTTTGCAGGTGATGAGCAAAATGCAAAATCTGCTCCAACATCTTTTGTTACCAACAGTAACAAGGGACGCTAGAGGAGGCTGGTCACCAGTTAACACGGATACCAGTTAACCTGAAACACCCGAAGACACCAGAAGCACTCACCGTCTGGATTCTCGATGGACTTCGTGTAGAGCTCCTTGTACTTCTGGAAGCTGCTGATGTGAGCCGTCTCCTTCAGGTCCTCAGACCCGTGGAAGACGTTCTCCTTCGGGGGTTTGTCGGGAACCATCTCGAACCTCTGGGTGAACCTCTGGGTGGACCTCTGGACGAACCTCTGGACGAACCTCTAGGCGAACCTCTAGGCGAACCTCTGGGCGAACCTCTGAAGGAACCTCTGGGTGGACCTCTAGGCGAACCTCTGAAGGAACCTCTGGGTGAACCTCTGGACGAACCTCTGGATGAACCTCTGGGTGGACCTCTAGGCAAACCTCTGGGTGAACCTCTGGGCGAACCTCTGGACGAACCTCCTCCACCTGCAGATCAATGGAGCCGAGGGGCTGACGAGGTAACAGGCTAGCAGTAAAGTTGAGAAACTTCCTTGTTCCGCTGGGTGTTATGTCTTTTTTTCCAGAATGCAGACTGAGAGTTTCCACCTAAAGCGCTTTAAAGTAGAAGCGGGGGGCGGCTGGTGACGCTCCGGGTGCAGTTCCGGGTGAATGTGTCCGCTCCTGGAGGTGAAAAGTCCCGCACGGAGCGACACCGGAGCGCAATGCTAAGCTAACAGGCTAACCGCTCCAGCAGTGGGGACGGACTCCTCTCCAAATGGCACACGCTCCGCGGGGCTTCCCTGCACAGATACACGGCGTCCTCTACGCCTGCGGAGCGGGGTTCATGCTATCCGGGAGGCCGGAGGAGAGCTGCTTTGAGTCCGCGCTGTTTGACGCTCCTGCTCGGCTCGAGTTCTTCTGCTGCAGCGCGAGGAGCCGAACCCGGTCAGCCCGCAGCCAATCACGGTGCGTTCACGGCCCGTACAAATGCTCGGAAATAACACACACAGGGTAAATCCCACCTGTACTGATCATTAAACCGACGCAACAATGTGCAACTATATATATATATATATGTATATATATATATATAGTATATGGGTTATATTAGACTGGATTATTAAATTGAATATGACATTTTATATCTCAAGATGTTTATTTTTGTATTTCAACCATCTTATGTTTAATTAGAGTAAATACAATGAACACAACTCTTGCAGAAATGTAACATGAGTGAATTAGCTATTGAATTCTGATCGATTTTGTTTAGTTTGACTTTGTTTCCCTCTATGGGTGGTAAGTTTTTTTTTAAGACTCTGGTAAAATGTCGTCCTCTGGCGGCCAAACATTTCCATTACATCTCCGTGAAGAATTAAAAAAAGGATTTTTGTTTATTTTTGTTGTCTTAAAATGTATCAAATTCGCTTCATTGTGTGATGATGGGAGTAGTTTGATGAAGACGATGGTAGACGGTCTGATGAAGACAATTTGATGAAAACGATGGGGGATGGGCTGATGAAGAAGTGTGAAGATTATGGGGGATGGTCTTATGAAGACAATGGGAGGTCTGATAAAGACGATGAGAGATGGTTTGATGGAGACAGCAGTGTGATGAAGATGAGCAGTGACACAGGCGGAGTTCAGAGATCGTTGGTTTGACCCTGCAGTCGCCGGCGGTATTGAAAACAACAAAATGAGACAAAAAGTGTAGAAAATCTTCACTGCAGGTTTTATTTCTTAACATGGGCGTGTTGATCAGAAGGCGTCACCAGGTTTTATAGGCACCAAGAAAACAAGAACCAGGTTTAAGCCACAAATCTAGACCAGTGAAAACTGCAGAAACAAATCATATAAAAAAAAAAAAAAAAAGTGAATGAATGTGATGAAAACAAACGAAGGCGGACAGAAGAAGAACCGTGGAGATTTGTCAGAGAGAAGACCCCCCCCCCCCCGAGCCCTTCAGGCGCCTCGGCCGGGCCAACACACTTCGACGAGCCCTGAGTGTGTGAGCGCTAGACCACACCGGCAGTGTTCAGAGCGTACAGTGTGTGTGTGTGTGTGCCAACAAGGACCTGTAAAGAACTGTAATGGGGTTTCTGGCCCTCAGTGAGGACTGGCAGGTTCGGCCTCCTGAGCTAAACAGTATTTTTTTTTTTACCCAATTGGCACTCATTATTAAAATCAGTGATTTAAGACGACATTTACAGGGTTGGAAGAAAACACATTTGACACACACACACGCTGAGTAGCAGCTCTACTCCAAGTGTACCTGTGAATATCTCCAAATGAACCTCGGCCTGGGTCAGGGTGTTCTGAGCGCTGGGTTTTTTTTGCCCTGGATGCGGAGTGGCAGGCTCTAGTCACAGTCTTTAACAACATCAGATTGACTGAGAAAACCCAGAGATCCTCGCAAATCCGCATGTGGCGGGTCCGAGGTCAGCGTGAGGACAAGCTGGAGATATTTACAGGTCCTTACTGAGGTTATCGGCCCGGTACTGCGACGGGCGCCGTCCAGAGAGAAAAACAAGGTGGTGAAGGTTTAGTTCGGGACAAAGCGGTAAAGAGAAAGTTTGATTTGTTTCACACACACACACACACACACACACACACACACAAATACACGCACACAAAGACCGTCACACTGAAGTCCGTTACAAAAGAACCCAACACTTTTTTTTTGTTTTGTTTTTTTTTGGGAGGGGGGCGGGTTTGGAAGGGGGCATGAGGCACTGACTGACTGACACTGTGGACGAGTCGAGCTGCACCAGGAAGTCCGTCTGAAGGTGGAGGGGAAGATGAAGTCTGATTTCAGAGAGTAAAACCAAGCGGCCTCAGCTTGGGGGGGGGGGGGGGGGGGTGAAAAGTTGCTTGCAGTCTGGAAAGTTAAAACTCCTCCTGTTCTTCAGCATCCGGTATGACAAAACCATCCTGCAGGAGCACAGACGGGAAAAAAAAATAAAATCACTATCACATATTTATTCATCACTTTTTACCACCAAAACAGTGATTCCTGGTTTTAACGGCAATGATGTCAAACCGCAAAACCTCCGTTAGGTTTACGAGACAGCGGTGCTGGCGGCCACGACCGATCCCAGCGTTCGTTCATAATGTAAACAAAGAGCCGTCGGGCTGAAACGTAACAGGATCCAGAGGAACACACCAGAACTGAAACTCCCACGGCTCATCCAACTCAAAACCGTCCCACTTCTAACAGGTTGTAGAAAAGATTGTTAGAGAAGAAGGGGAACAAAACTACATTCCAAGATGCTAAATACTAGAACGACAGTGAAAAAGGACGAGTAGAACAAAAAGCAGGAGTTCAATTATGGAAGTGAGGAAATAAAACCAACATGAACCAGTTTAAAAAGCTTTTTAAATCATAAATCTTTAGTAAGTAGAAGAGAAACTATTTGACAGTAATAATATATAATATGTGTATAACGGTAAAAAATATCCAAATACTTAATAAACATGATAAAAGGTATATATTGTGATAGAGAATATTATTAATTTAAATATTGCCAAACTATATTTTATTTAAAATGTAATTGATGAAATTTAAATAGTATATTAATATTATGTACATTGATGTGTGTATATGTATGTGCGTATATATACACGTTTGATGTGCATGTATACCCTGTATATATAAGCCTTGTGTATAGTATTTATTGAATGTGTGCTGCAAAATTAGTAATAGTTTAAAAAAATGTAAATTGTGTGACATTATCTAGAGAGCCTCGTTTAATTCTTGTGTGACGGAGTAGGTGTGAATAAGCTTTTGCTTCAACCGACGCCCCTTCGGCTGATTAGTTGGAGAGTTGTTTGTTTGGTTTTTTCTGAAGCTGAAATAAAATAAAATAAAAAGGAATAATAATAATAAATGAATAACCAGAGGAAAACGCAGCAGTTTGAAGAAGGCTCGGGCTCCGGCTCCTTGTTGAAGACAGAAACGCTGCTGCTGGTCGTCACCGACCATTTTTAATATCTAAATGTGAAACTTTTCTGAAGCAAAAATGCAAAAACGATGCGTTTTACACTTGAAACGTCACCGTGTGAACTTAAGAGGGAAGATAATGAAGATTCTTCCACTGTGTGTCGGGACTCACGTCTGTGGCGTACAGGATGTCGACAATCCTCTGCAGCGTGGGGTCGCCCTCGCCCTCCTTCTCCTGGCAGATCAGCTCGATGTTCCTCAGCTTGCCGAAGTAAAAGTCTCTCTCCTTCTCGATGTCCTGGATGGTCGATTTCAGGGTCTCCAGCTGCGGGTCAAACACAAGGAGAAGATTAGACACCATCTGCTGGTCTAAAATGGTATTGCAACACGTGTCGCAGCGATTTTGTTTCCGTGAGTTTCACCTCGTTCAGGAGCTCCGCCCTCTCCTCGCCAGCCCCCGCCTTCCTGGCGCTGATGGGAGCCACCTTGGGCGCCACCTTAGCGACCGGTGGTCTCTGAGGAGCTGGAGAAAAAGAAAGGAAAGTTTTTCTAGCGGTTCTCAATATGTTCGTGAGTCCAGCTCCTCTGGAGCGGCGAAGTGCTCTGACCTTGGCTGATGGTCTTCTTGGGGGGCTTGTTGAGGGCTGACGTGGCGGTGGGCATCGGCATGGCGTCCTGGCCCTGTCGCGCCTCCAGGGGGTCGTACTCCGACCCGTTGTAGTTGGCGTCAAAGAACTTCTTGAACCACTGGACAAACTCAAAGTTGTCCTGGAACTTTCCTTTGACCAGTTTGTCTACTGGGATGATCTAGAAGGGGGGAGGGGGGAGGGGGGGGGGGGGGGGACAAACAGCGTGAGACAGAGAGAGATGAGTAAAAAGATTTTATAAACATCCACAGACAGAATCTTGAGTTATAAATTCCTTTAATACAAGATGATGATGCCAGTTTGAAACCTTTCCCAGGTTTAAAGGCACATAAAAGGCAGGAGTTCCTCCTTTTTTATGACGTCAAAAGGTTTTTGTCTCAGTGGCTGAAGCGTCAGATAAATGACTGGGAGTGACTGTGGGATTATCAGTCTCATCTTATCTTTCTTTTCTCATCACCACTTTGAACAATGCGACTGTATGAATAAAGTTTGACTGAACAGTCTGGGGGGGCTGGGCCCTGCTGACCTGCTGAGATTCAGTTACACACCGACAGTGCGGGGAGGGTGTAGGTCAGTGGCACAGCTGTAATCCGATTACTCAGCACATCAGACAATGATGTTTGAAGGAAGGCTGAGTTTGCGTTGATGGGGATTAAAACTCGAAGCGGCAAACACAGTAAAGGGGCGGCTGGACGACTGGACGGCGCGGTGGAGGATCAAGACGCTGCCTTAGATTGAAATGTGGAGAAGTTGGAGGCCAAGAACCAGAACAGACTGTGGAGTTTCACATGAAAGTTCTTTTTCTGGCCATTTGGAGCCTGAATCCACCCCACAGATGTGACGCTCCAGATCCTCCAGCTGCTCAGAGGAAGCTCCGTTTTATAGCTTCTCTAAGCTAAACTGTTTTCAGCTGTGCCGACATGATTGCTCAAGGGTTTTCTAATCATCCATCAGCCTTCTGACACAACGAGCAACACGTTGGAGCATTAGAACACTGGAGGGGTAGCTGCTGGAAATTGGCCTCTATACACCTCTGGAGGTATTGAACCAACAACCAGACATTTCCAGCTGGAACAGTCATTTACTACATTAACAATGTATAGAGTGTATTTCTGATTAGTTTAAAGTATCTTCATTAAAAAAAACTGTGCTTTTCTTTCAAAAATAAGAAAATTTCTAAGTGACCCCAAACTTTTGAACGGTAGTATATATATATATATATATATAAATAAATATAAAAAAACAAAAAAAACAAGCACCTAGTAGAATTTTCACTCCCAACCTGCATCAATCGCTTCTTTTCTCTCCTCGGACCACGACAGCGTGAAAGCATCAGGGACCATCGGGCAGACTACCCGGCAGACTACCCGGTGGACCAGGGGTCTTCAAATCCGGGCCTTGAGAGCCTCTTGTCTTTACTGTACTTTTTTTATTTTGTCTTTTATTGTAAAGCACTTTGGCCTCAGCCACAACTGTTTTAAAGTGCTGTATAAATAAAGCTGACTTGACTTGACAGTGTCCTTCACGTTTTAGCTCCGCCCAGCTTCAGAAGACCTCAATCTGATGTTGAAGCGACAATCAAGCGTGTAAAAAAAAGCCCAATAACAAGCCCCTTATTGCATTCAGGTGTGTTGCACCTGTGAGCGACCTAAAGCTTGCAGGACACCAGGTCTGGGGGCCAGGGTTTGAAGACCCCTGCAGTAGACTATCCCATGGACCGAGAGAGGTCGTGGAGTACAGCGTAGTATAATTTTGGACAGTAAACAAACAAAGCTAACAGCGCAAATCTGAAGAATCAGACAAAAGTTGGAAAATGTGTCGAGGGCAGAGGAGGAGTAGTGAGGAAGAAGCTCATTGATATCTGGTCTGAAGACTATACATCATGGTTGCTTTTGGCTACTAGCCAGCCAAAGGGGCGGGATTTCCACCTTCGGTCCCGACCAATCAATGAGCCAGGTTTCCACCTCATCATGCTTTCAGTCCTCTGAAGGAGCAGCTGTTGTAATACAGCGCAGTGTGACAATACTACCCCCCTTGACATTTCTGCATTATGTTTGGTTGCTCAGGTTGGGAGAATTTACTCACTTCACTAACCAAGAAAAGAAAAAAATGTGCATACAGTAAGTAAACATTAATGAATAAATTAACTTAACTGTTCACCACACAGACTCATATGAACCTTTGGAGACAAACTGATCTAGAGATCCCAGAGATGATGCAGCGACATGCAGACAGTTCAGTCTGCAGATAAATGGATGGCACTGTAGGTAGATTGTTCCGTCTCTTTAAAAGCAGCTGACGGTAACAAAGGTTAGCCGAGGCGGATGTGAGTGCGGTTGCAGTAACAGGCGGGTGAAGGCGGCTCTATTAAAACCCTGTGAGTCATGAGCAGATCAGCAGAGGCAGCTCAGCTGGTCGGGACGGAGAAAGGGAGCGTCACCAACTGGTGAGGTCAGTTAAACATTCCCCGTCGCTCAGGTCAGACACACCCCTCTGAACTGCAAATATCCTCCCAGCGATTTAATTTCTCCTCTGGAACGATCACTTAGTGCTTACTTTTGTTGGAGCACATCGTGAGTGTTGTTTTTAATCTCTTCAGGCCGCCCGCTCATCACACGGCTGCAATTCATGACTGAGAAAAACAATCACCTCTTGTGCAATGAGAGCTTATGTTTTATACTGGAATGGCAGTGAAGATTTAAAGTGAAAAGACATTGTTTTTGCATTTTCATGTCAGAAAAGCATTTTGAAAACGATGTCAGTTTACACCGCAATAGAAGAAATGCTGAAAACGATGTAGTTTTCATGTCAGGCCACTAGTGGGAGCCGTTTGTTTAAAGATTAACGATGGGAGAGCACGGACATTCTAGTAGACAGACCACCAAGTTGGATTATTATTACGGTGACTGTCAAAATAAAAGTCCCAGTACAGTAAGGACTGGGAGTCATGACACCAGAGAGGAAACATGGTTCTGATTGGCTCTACTGAGCATGTGCAGAACTACTAGTTACTATCAACGTGGTGACCAGGACCAGGCTTTCAGGAAAGTTGCGTCTTCTCCCCCGTTCCCATGTTCTACATTCTACAAGGAGACGGAGTGTTCGAAAAGTTCCACCTTGGAAAACTTTCCTCCAAAAAATTGCATGTTCAGCGCCTCCGAACACCACTGTCATGTCAACGCCACCTTGTGGCGGGACGTTTCTATCAAACATCACTCCTAAAAACAATAAAAAAAATTATAAAATAATTGAGTGTTTGGTAGTTTTGAGAAACTTTTAAACTGTTAAGATAAAACACATGAATTTATTTATTAAATATTACGTGACAGAGAGGTTCCTGGTGCTCATGTGTGTCTTTGGTAGTTCCTCTGTAACCTGTAATCTGTTGGGATTAAAAATCCAACCTAAATTGGAGTGACAGATTCAAGCATTTCAGCAACATGCTTCATATCATAAATAAGATCTTATTTCCAGATGGAGCCTAAACGGACCTCATTGTTTATATCATGAATACGAGCAGTGGGACAAAGTAGAACGTGAATCTCTTCCAAATCCCAGATTTTCAGCTGGTTAAGCTGGACTGCACAACGTGTTTCACGTCATCACTCACTTTGTCGACGCCGATCTTTTTGAAGGCCACCTGAAGAAGTTTGAAGTTGTGGATGTATTCGTGCTCCAGCTTGGCACCAAATTTGACTTTCTTGAGAGGCACAGAGTTTGGGAACAGCATGTCCATGAACTGGCAGTAGGCAGCACCTGAACACAAAGAAACACGAGGGAATCCATAACATCAGCAGGAGTCTGGGGCTGAACTCAGCCTTCTGACTGAACATTAGCATTAGCATCAATCCTGAACTCAGCCTTCTGACTGAACATTGGCATTAGCATCAATCCTGAACTCAGCCTTCTGACTGAAACATTAGCATCAATCCTGAACTCAGCCTTCTGACTGAAACATTAGCATCAATCCTGAACTCAGCCTTCTGACTGAGCATTAGCATTAGCCTGTATCCTCCACAACTCTACTTAGCATGAGCAGCCTTGCCCAGACCACAGCTCGCTCAACGTTTTGGTTAAAGATATTTTCCTTAAAATCTGTTGACATCGTGTCAGATCGCGCCTGCAGGGATTCAACATTTAATTTGTAGTCGAATTACAAGATAGATATTTCCCTTAGTGGTGGCAACACTCTGTATTTTTATTTTTTATTGAGCTGGTTGAGAAAATTATTCAAAGACGTTAAAAGGATGAGAGTCTGAGAGAGGCCAGAGAAATACAGGTACCCTGGTCACAGTCATTTGAAATGTCTCCAGAGGAAAATCACATCTGTTCTAACAGCTGTTGTAACATGTTTAATTACACAGCACTAACCCAGGAAGTGGATTAACACACAATGGAGACAGTCAATAGCGGCAGAACACACGTACAGGCAGATCATTGTGTGGCAAAGCAGTGAGGAACACAGAGAGTCCACAGGCCTGGAGAGGAGCTGGAAAATGATCCGACATGCAGGCAGGACTGAGAAAATCACACTTTCACTGTTCTCCCTGCGCTCAAGTCTTCAAAGTCAGCGTGCAGAACAGCGACTGCCCAGTAAACATTAAGGTCCCGTTCACACGGCATCAATAATGTCCTGAACTTGGCCCACAACCGATTCTAAATGCTCCACTGATGCTGACGGTCGCTCACAGCTGTAAACAGCTGCCTGAACGCTAATAAATTAATAGTAATAAGAAATCAGCTGCTGCAGATTTTCCTCCATCAAACTCTAAAGCTTCCTTCTCAATACATTAACCGTGACGTTTTACCCGTTGATTACTTACCCAGTTTTCCAATTCTCTCCCTAATTCCCTCCTTCCTTTGTTAGTTTCTGCTTTCTTTTACTAGTTCCCGACTTTTTTTTTTTTAAACTAGTTCTCTCCCTCCTTCACCAGTTCCCTCCTTCCCTCCCTAGTTTTCTCCTTCTTCCCTCCCTCCTTCAAGTCTTCATGATGCAACGATGTTGAGGGAATAAGAAAAAGAAACTTGATTCATGAGGTGTTCTTCCAGTAATTAATAATTCGTTGTCACTGATGAATTTGTTCCAGTAATCAGATACTCGCGAGTATCCGAGGGGGGTAGTTCAGCGTCTCCTCACCTGAACACAGCATCTCTACCTTGGTGAGGGACATCTGCAGCGACTCGTTGATCCACATCAACATGTCCTGACGGCTCAGGTTGTCGCTGGTCACAGAGGTGGAGTACACGTTCACAGCCATCGTCGGTCACCTACACACACACACATGGTTTGTCTATGAGAGGCGACTGAACACAGCAGCGTTGCACAATATAATACGAACATACCGAAGATCAATATTCATGATAAGAACATTTAAGTAGATCATGTTAATGTCTTCTAAGTAACAGTGCCCTTTCTCTTCCCCAATTTAATCAAACTGTGACTGGGCCCTGGTTTGGTCCCTTCTATTTCACGCCTACATCGACCCAGCGAGTGTGCATCGTGCAGCTCAGTCTGTCATTAGCAGTTTGTATATTGGGCATATTAATATCACACCAACTATAAACAACCTGCAATATATAGAGCAGCCCTACGGATTCTAAACCGGGGGTCTACAGCCTGCGGCTCCACAGCCCCATGTGACTGTAATCTGGATTAGCGGAACATGAAGAAATCCAAATGAAGTAAAGGTTCGTGTCCTGTTGAACCAGCAGCCGAAACAAGCAGAAGTTACCAACACTTGTTACAATGGATGACAGGGCTGAGCAGCTCAGAAATGTCATAAATGGCAATACTTTATATTGGACTTTAAAGTATTTGTTATCTTTGTTTTGGAGGTTGGATGTATCTCACGAGATGTAAGATATATCGAGATAAATGAATTTTATTTGGTGGAGGATAAGAAAGAGAACTATTAGTTATAAACGTTAACCTCAGATGTGTGTGTGTGTGTGTGTGGGGTGTGGGGGGGGGGGGGGACAGATTTGATCTGTTTGTCCACTGCCTTAAATTTAGCCAGTTTCTGGTCATGGTGGCTGCTTTCCTTCAGATTCCCCCCCCCCCCGCCCGAAGCTGGCTGAAGGTGTGCAGGGGCCCGGCTGACTGGCTGGCTGGAGGTGTGCAGGGGCCCGGCTGGCTGGCTGGCTGACTGGCTGGCTGGAGGTGTGCAGGGGCCGGTTACCGGCAGTCGAGCAGTTTAGCTAAAAAGGTAGCTTGACTGTTCGCCCAACTAACCGGTTACTATCCAGACCGCCGGTTCGGTTAATCAGCATGTTAACGTACCGCGGGCATTTAAATCTGCCGGTTGTCGTGGCTGAATTTCAGCTCACATGCATCCCGGTTACTGTCGCCCTAGAGCCGCTGTCTCCCCCCCCTCCCCGCCCTGAACCCACCGAGCACCGCCTCGTTAGCGGGTAGCGGTTAGCCGGGAGCCGATCAACTTCTGGCAGCGGAGCTCCGGTGACAACAGCTCACGGCTCGACCCGGGAACCAGCCACGAGGCAGGCTATGGCCCGGGTGTCTGCCCCGGGTTACCAGTCGCACACCTCCCGGGTTCCTTCTCGCCGACAGCCCGCTGGCTATCGTCGGAGCTAACGGGGCTACTTAGCTGCCTCCCCGGCCGGCGAGCGGCTCTGAGCGGAGCGGCCAGACCTACCTGCAGGCGGTTGTCTTTCACAGTGGTCGGTGGTGGTTTTCTCGGCTGTGACGCTGTGACATGTAAATATAAAAACACTCTTCAGCTTCTTCTGCTACTTCTCTTTTTCTCTTCTTCTTCTTCACGTTCACCCCACCGGTAGCAGAAGTAACGGCGTGATTACGTCAAACAAGACGCGGGTAACGCCTTGATACGTAAAGGCGACGCGCGCACACAGATTAGAGCACATAGACATGTAGAAGTAGACACGAAGACATATTTCAGTAGATACGGGCATATTTGAATTACATAATTATACACAAATACTGTATATAGAAAGTCTTACTCATGGACATATAGGATTTGCTTTATGATCATATACAAGTACACACAAACATGGATGGGTACACGTATAGACTAATATTAAAAGACATACAAACCCATAGAGAGAGCACTGTACACAAACACACTCCTATCTGTATCTATGTGTACTTTTATATGCCTGTATACAAAAACTACATACAGTAAAAGAGCTTTTAGCATTAGCAAGCTTCACCTGCTTCTGCACTGATCACCTTAAGCTGCAGAGGGAAGACTTGAATACTGTACCTTGAAAGAATACACCTGGGCAGGGAATGAGGTGTGAATTCTGGTCTTTAATCACGAATCAAAATAGCCTGATGCACACAGGGATCAAACTAAAGTCACGTCTCCGACCGGAGTCAAACACAACGCCTCGGCGGCGAGCAGCATTGCTCCAATGGCGCCCGGCATCTCAATCAAAGACGTCCTCTAGATCCGTCTTCCGTCCACCTTTTACCAACCAACATAATCAAGCTGATTTATTTTTCAATCAAGAGTCAAATAAAATGTTCCTTAGAAGGAAAATCAAAAGCTTTAAAAAAAAAAAAAGAAATTCATCTTTATCAACAATTCAGGTATTAAAAAAAAATAGAAAATGACAATACTTTGTTGTGACATTCAGTCTTTTGTGTTTAACTTGAAAAAGTTTCAGAGTTTCTCTGATGAGCAGAAACTTCAATGTGAAGCCAAACATCAACAGTTTGTCATGCATAGATCATACTTATCCATAGTTTTACCCTGAAGTGGCTAATGCTAGCCAAAGGCTAATTCCTTTTTCTATTCGTCTTCTAAACCAGTTCAGGAGAGGTGGGGACAATCCCAGCTGTGGACAAGGACAGCGAGAGAGGTTCACCTGAACAGGTGAGAAAGGTTCATCTGGACACGTGAGGACAGGTGAGAGAGGTTCACCTGGACACGTGAGGAAAGGTGAGAGAGGTTCACCTGGACAGGTGAGAAAGGTTCACCTGGACACGTGAGGACAGGTGAGAGAGGTTCACCTGGACAGGTCACCAATCCCAGATTTGATCGACGGCTTGCAGCTCTCCAGGACTCACTGCAGCTTCCTGCTCTGCGTCCTGCTGACACCCCAGAATGTTCTCAGCCGTGCGAGAGGTTCACCTGAGCTGCTGCGCGTCCGGAGACGACGGGGAGGGCGAGTTGGCGAAGGAGCAGGAGGAGGCACTGTTGGGCGCGGGCGGCAGCTCCTCGCAGGCGAAGTAGTCCTTGAGGGGAGCGAGGAGGTGGCGGACCACCGGCACACTCCAGGCCTTTCCCAGGACCTTCTGCCTCTGCTTCCAGTTCATGTTCCTCACGTCGGTGTAATGCTTCGGGAAACCAAAGATTCTGGAGCAGGACGGGAGAAAAAGGTTGGCGACACCCGGCAACGTGACGACCAGCAGAACCTCCAGTCGTCCCCCCCTCCCCCGTTACCTCTCCAGCTCGGTGACCCACAGGTTGTCCTCTCTTCCGTTCTCGACGACGGGCAGACTGCAGCTCATGTTCTTCCCCTGCTTCAGGGAGTTGGGATTGGTGGTGATCGTTCTGACCTTCGTCACCTGGGAACAGAAACCAGCGTCATTGTTCAGGTCGTCTCCGCGAAGGAGGATTTCCCCCTGAAGCAGGTAAAACAAGGTGAGACTGACCCGGGCCGTCCTGCCGAGCTCCAAGCAGTCCTGCAGGTTCAGCTTGTCGTTCTGGGAGGCGATGATGGGCCTGACGGGAGGAAACGGTTCAGAACAAACGACAAACAAGACTTTTTAAAGGGTGCAGCCTGCAATACAGCGACAAGTACGAACCTTCAACTACTTATTAAACTACCATATTTTCCGGACTATTGAGCGCAGCTCTCTCTGTTGATAAAGTATTTTATGGGTTATTTGCTGATTGTGATTCTGAGGAGGAAGATTTCTCAGCCAGGGAGTCCAGCAGGGCGGCTTTACGTGATGCGCCTGAACGCATCACTCTGCTGCTGGAGCTCCGGGCTTCTGAGAGCAGCACAAGACGACATCACCAAGAGCAGAAACGTCACAACGTCACTGTTAGGACAAGTTTTGGAGAAGCAGAAGCTCAAAACAGCAAGTATCTACAGGCGGAAGTAGAATCTGGCGGCATGAAGCCTGTTAACCAGTAAAACTCCATAAATTAGCAGCGTCGTTGTATAAGCTGCAGGGTTCAAAGTGTGTAAAAAAAGTGGTGGCTTATAGTCCGCAAATTACGGTAGTTAACTATAATCTAAATGCAAACGATTCGCGAAAGTCTAAATTCTATTTTGTCCGAACATCATTTACAGTCTGTCTTACGTTTGTCATTGTCATTATTATTAAAGAATCTCCAAACCGTCGATCGTCCTCTCTTCTACCTGCTGACGGATCACGTTAATACTCTCCAGGATGTATCGGGGAGATTTACGAGTACAAGTAGTCGGTGCAGTATCGGACCTGATAGTATCGGTGCAGCCCTTTAAATGCACGTTCCTCACGAATGCGACTCCGTTCAAAAGTAAAAAAAAAAAAAAACAGAGGAAGAGTTTGGAAAAGGTTTGAGGAGGTCGGACACGTTCTCAGGGAAACAATTGCAATGTGGCGCAACGCCGTTCTCACTTTTATGAGCTCCGAGTCGTGGAAGGAGGAGGAGGAGCAGGAGGAGGAGGAGCAGGAGGAGGAGGAGGAGCAGAAATGAAGACAATATAGAGTGTAGAATCAGCACATGGTACCTGTTCATTCCCGGGACGTTCCCCCAGAAGTAGCGAGCTCTGTGCGCCGGGCTCACCGTGATGGCGTCCACCAGCACCGGGTTGCACTGTTGTCCAACAATCAGAAAGTCACTACAGGCTTTTACTCTTTAACGCCGACGACCTGAACTCCAACGGAACAGAACCAGGGTTCCCAACCTTCCACCAGCGGTACAGGATCTTCGCTTCCTTTCAAGCTCGGATTCAATAAAGTATCACAGGTTGATGAATGGTGTTAATTATGAAAATGAAACGGTGGTGCAGTTCTTAAAATTGGTAAATGCAACATGGACACCAGTTTCATTAAAAAGAGGGAAAAATTATACGATGAACGTTCTGAAGCTCTTTATTTTCCAAGTTGGAAATGTTTTGCGGCTCTTGTGTTCATAAAGGTTGCAGATTCAAGAGTAAGGTTTCGTGTGAATGAGAAACTTTTCTGAAACAAAGAACCAACAACACGTTTTTCACTTGAAACGTTGTCGTGGAAACGAGGCCTCTGTGCTAAATGACCTTTGACATTGACCGGCCGACCCTCAACGCCAAACTTCGTCTGAACACCCAGAATTCATTCCTTTAGTCGGCGCTGATCCCTGGAAACTCTCTAGACCACTGCAGTGCAGCCAAGCATGACGACGAGTCACTCCACTGCTCCGGACCGGAGTTAAACTCTCTGGGCTCGTTTGGTTCCAACTAAGAAGGAGCTGAGAGCGACACTGGAGCCTCTCCTGTCTGGGAGGTAAAGCCACGAAACAATAGAGTTTAAGACTATGTTTGACCCTTGAACTCTGCGTACAGAGACTCCTGGGGTGTGTCCCACCGCCGGATTATTATAAAGCCATCTGACGAAAGTGGAATCTGACTGTCAAAACAATGTGATCACCTTTCCTAACTCCTTTAGGAAGCCTCCTAACACCTTTCCTTAACTCCTTTGGTAAGTCTCCTAACACCTTTCCTTAACCTTGTGACATCATCCAGGAGGTAAAGGGAAAAGAGATAGGTACTATTGGAATACACCTCTGGACTCAAGACGTCTTCCAGCTGAATAAATGTTTCATACTGGAGGGAAATCCTCTCAACTTTCTCTGAAATTTTACAAAGTTTTAGCACTTCTTTAAATTCTACTCAACAGGAGACTAAAATAAATCCTCCCGTCCATTTAAACATACTAAGAGATGAAACTCCCCCAATTAAAAAAGAAAGAAAGATGGAAACCCAAGATGATCTTTTCAGTGAAAGGAAGAAATGAAGGGATGAATGTGACCTCTTTTGGAGAAGACCAGCAGAGGAGATGTTTAACTGAACGAACCTCGAGGAAACGGCAGATGTTGACTCGGTCGTGTCTGTTCATGAAGACCACGTTCTCAAACATCCAGAAGAACGGCCGGGGGTCTTCGTCTTTGGGCTTCAGCAGCAGCAGGATGCGGTAGAAGTCAAAGAAGAGCCTGCCGGTGCCCTCTGCAGGACGACGCAGGGAAATACAGCTTCAGCTCCGGGCCCAATCCCAATTCATTTCAGGAGAGAACAGTGATTTCACATCCTGAAGTGACGTACCGTAGAGGCCTTTCCTGATGGGATTGACGATGGAGAGGTCGTTA
Source organism: Lipophrys pholis (assembly GCF_963383615.2). Lineage (NCBI taxonomy): Eukaryota > Metazoa > Chordata > Actinopteri > Blenniiformes > Blenniidae > Lipophrys > Lipophrys pholis. The sequence continues at coordinate 31,525,983 of NC_137630.1, read as the reverse complement.
CAGGGGCTGCCGCCGATCAGCAGGTCGAACGGGCCCCATCGATCCAGCTGGAGCAGAGAACAGCTGCTGTTATTCACCGTTCACACACCGACACTCCTGGTTTCCCCCAGGAGCAGTGTGTTACGCTCAACTTCTTGTTTGTCATATTCAAACTGTCGCAGTCTAATCCACCGCAGGTTCAATGCAGACTTACAGCCACTCTAATTCCTCTGGATTGGCTCTCTGGAAAATTACATGTACAACAATTTTTATCCTGTTACATATTTTGTTTTACATTTTATCTTACTTTTTCTCCGCACTAAAATGGCTAAAAAAAGGATGAAAATTCTAAAATGGAGCAAAAAAAAAAAAAAGGTCAAAAGTCAAAATGGCTCAAACAACTAAAACTGTTAAAGTCGGTTAAAAATGGCTGCAGAATGTAAAATGGTAAAACTGATTCCAAATTGTTGTGGTGAAAACATAAATAACAACAGGAGCCGTGTGATCTTTAATTTAGTGGAAAGAGAGAAAAACGTCTTGATGGGAAAGGTTGCAGAGCCGTGGTAACACGTCAACATCAGCTTTACTGAACGTCAGGAATTGTGTATTGGTTCAATCTGACAGTGGGAATTATGGAAGAGTATCAGGGCCACTGAAGAAAAAACTAAATTTGGAGATTCAAAAAAAAAAAAAACATGCGCTTCAGAAAAAGTCGAGATTTTTTTTTTTTTTAAATACAAAGTGGAAACGTCCGTCCATCCCCATGCCAGCGCATGTGACTGCTTTAAAATGCCTTGCAGGAGCTTTAATGAGATGGTGAAACGATGCTTCAGAAGAGCTTTTAGCTCAGAAACACAATTCTTTCACTATCAGAAGTATTAGTACTTTGAAGAGGCAGTGCAGCCTGTGGCTCTCCGTCGTCGAGTACGAAGGACAAAGGCACGGATCCCGGGGTGCTTCTAAAATGTGTTTTTATCAAACAAGGAAATCCAGTGTAAAATCAGATGTTCATAAGCAGTGCGCAAACCTCTATAGTCAGAATTAAGTGATTTAATGTGATTTTTTCAGCATCCAGGGGCAAATGATGAGGGATGGACAGACGTTTCCAGTTTGTATTAAAAAAGAAAAAAAATCTAGACTTTGATTTTCGACTTGTTATTGTGCATCAGTAGTTCCCCCAGGCGCCTCCTGGTCGGGACTCAAAACAACGTTCACTGTTGGTAAAGTGACTTTTTTTTTAATTTCATGTTTGTCAGAAAGCTGCAGCTCTCAGAAAGTTTTTCTTTTCTTGGAACTATAGCGTGGCTCGCCGTGCGAGTTCGAGGAAACATACGTGCTCCTTCGTGATGGCGCGGACGTCGCCGACGTGAACGATCTTCCCGTCATGGTTGACGGTCGACACGGCGATCGAGTCCTCGCACACCTCCGAGGCCACGTATCTGTCCAGCTTCAAGCCGAGTTCCTTCAGCACCACGTAACCTGGCAACGCGCAGAAATACCCAGAGCGTACAGAAACAACGTCTCACACCCTCGGACTCCCGGATGAGTCGGCGCTCACCTGTGGCGATCCCGTCAAACAGCGAGAGGACTCGGAGCGGCCGGCGCAGGTTAGCGGGGATGCACGGGTAAACTCTGTGAGGCTCCTATGGACTCAACCACACAAGAGGTCAGGAGGTCAGACTCTTCAGGAGACTGCCTGAGTGTGAAGTTAATCACACCTCAGCTTCATTCTCTTATTTCTGTTCCTTTCATGAGCGCAAAACATTTTAGTGCAACCTGAAAGATCATGACTGGAAGAGATAAAATAATGAAACAAATAAAAACATCTTATATTTTGCTGCCCCTTACTTGAGAATAGTGAAAATAATAATAAATAATTTATATATTTTTCAGAAAACCTACACCATTCACACAGGGATTAAAGAACACAAAACAAACAAACAAACCAACCAACCTCCATGCAGTATGAGTTTACAGTGATCCAGATTAAATTTTCAGTCCATAACTAAGTTTCCTGAATATGTAAAAAAACAAATTCTTATTATTTTAAAGCATTTGTTCTATTTTCCTGCAGAGATCAGTGTGTTTGGGTCAAATCTGGGCGCAATACCCGAACGACCAGCAGGGAGTCGGAGCAGCAGACTTGACTCTACAATAAAAAAGGTGAAAGTCCAGCGTCTACTCACGAACTCCATGTCGCTGTTGTTGGCGAACAGCGCCTGGACGCGGACGCTCCAGTCGTCCCTGGGCAGCAGGGCGCCGTGGGCCTGGTGAGGCTGACACATGTAGCAGATCCACGGGTCGAGCAGCTTCAGGGACTCGAAGGCTTCCGGCCCCACCAGGATGTTCACACAGTCGCCACAGTAAGACCTGCAGGGACCAGGGACGGTGTGAAAAAGATAAAACCAGAAATCCCAGCGCCCTCACTCTCTCCTGACTGAAGTCTCCTGCGATCAGGCCTGACGAACACATTTCAGTTCCGGCTCCACATAAAGTCAAATTTCCCCTCCGGCGGGCTGAACCGGTAAAATGATGCCATGACAACCTTTAAGTTGAAACCTTTTCTTTGTTGTGGTGCAGAGTGTAAACGATTAAATGTCAATATGTTCACGAAAACCAAACACTTACTTCGTAGTCACACTATTGCACATTTCAGCTTTTTTCAATTTCTATATTAAAGAGGTCATATTATGCAAAATTCAATTTCCAGCAGTACTTATCGTCCCCATACCTGGACTGACGTCCCAGAAGTGAAGACAGTCTGTCCTCTCTCTCTCCCTGGCTTGTTTCAGATTTTAAAAAGTGTGTTGCTCCAACCGGCCAATCAGAAATCAAACCCTATATAGTGTCATCGGGGGTTTAGCCAATCCCAATCAAGGTAGGCCCTCCCTTTGACTCCTCCTACAATTAGGCAGCTCTGCTCTGGCACATGGCACCACGAGAGGAAGTACTTCCTCCTCTTCCCAAGATGGGCCTGTGTGGGCGGAGCCAGTCCAGCTCACACAGACACAGCAGATTCTGAATGCAGCTCCTATGATCCAATATTCAAATGGAGGAAAATCAAGGAGGAGCTAGAAACTTAGAATACTGAAGGTTTCTGGACCGACCAGACCAGGAGGAGTTAATAAGCTCTCTAATTCTAACCTATTTTGAATGATGATTCCTATTTGATATATCTTTGTTTTATTTTGGGTGATAACTATTTACACCAGAGGGATGACATTTAGATTCCACTATATCTTGTACAAACAGTAGAACTGACAACAAAGCTCACGTTGACTGATCCCGAAAATGACTTCGTCAATTTTCCTTCTGCTGCAAAATACAAAATACAACTACAGGTGTCCAGAAAACTTCTCCGGTAACTGTTGCATTCTGGGTGTTTCTCCAAACTCCTCCTGCCAGCGTGGCTTTCAGGCGAGTTCGATACGGCGACATTTAAAGACAGAAAGCGCAGGAGAAGCGAGGCCGACCTGCAGCAGCTCTTGTTGCCACACAGCACCACCTCCATCCCGTAGCAGCAGACGGTGCAGTACGATTGGTAGCCGTCCTCGTCGTAGCGGTACAGAGTCTCTGTGAAGTTGTCCTGCGGAAACACAAACACTCAATCATTGGAAACACGAGGTAAATACAGCTAAATGGCTTCCTGTGCCTTCAACTGCAGTTCCTTCAAACATCCAGTGGGTGGCGACAAAGGATCGTTACGTGAAGCTCATTGGTCGGATAAACTGACGATTACAGTCGTTTGTTCTTTTGTTTACTGGAAAAGATCCAGTCCAATCAAAGATTTGAGAAGTCTTCAACATCACCGTCGATCTGATAAGGTCTCACTCCCTCTACTGCCGAGACAGTTTGGTTACTAGTTCCTTACTTTGCACTTCAAGCAGAGGCTGCCTTTGAACAGAGGGTGGAATATGGTGACGTTCTGAGTTCCACAACACAAGCAGAAACCTGCAGGGAACGGGTGGAAAGAAGGGAAAAACAATTCATCTGCGCAGGTTGTTAACTTCAACATGTAACACACAATTGTCCTTTCAGAATAAAGTAAATACATGAAAGCTCCACGGGGAGCAAACAGAGTGACCAGTCCGGCTGAACTGGAGGAATCCCGGGGCTTTACTTTGGAGACATTTCACTGGTTTTTGATTCATTAAAATTGGCTTCATGTTGAGACCGGAGTCGATTTCTGCAATGATTGTTTGGTTTCATTGGGGGTCTAATTACTACAGCAGTGATCCATAATCATTTCCCCAGGATTATTAACTCTGAGGCCCTGATATTTCTCTACGTTTCTTCACATTTACACATAAACCAGCTACGAGTCGCTACAAACGATGATTCCTGAAAACTCCGATCACGGTGGAGATTTAGAAAAACTGTGGATTTGGAGTCGATGATAATTATGTTGACTTGGTGTGATTATTTTACCTTCTATGTCCAGGTTTTGGTCCATTATCCTGCGAATCGTTTCCGCTGCAAGATAATATTCACAATTAGAGACGGGAACCTTTCACATGTTAACTGATACTCGATACCTGGATATCAATACCGATACTCAACGGGACCAGTTTTTGGTACTTTGGTGTGTTTGTCGTAAGAAATGTTAATTTGTTTAATAAAGTGTTTGGCGAGATGGAAATGTGAAACTGAGGTGTCCGAAAAGAAAAACAAGAAGAAAAGATAAGAAGAAATGGTGAAAGAATGGAAGGAGAGAAAAGAGACTTTTTTTTAAATTAATTTGTTCAATAATAAAATCTCAAACATTTTCAATTTAACATATTTCTCACTATATAAACTTTAACAAATATATCAAAACAACATCCAACTGTTTGTTTTGATATAGAAATTTCTTGAACATGAAAAACCTTAACTACAACTACGCTGTGTTTTTTCTTACTAATGCTCAAATTAAAATCTAAATTCTTTTCCTTTCCCTCTGGAAACATTGTGACGGTAGATCTGTGATGATAGAACTATAGATTTGTTAAGGTACAGCTGTAGATCTGTGACGGTAGATCTGTGATGATAGAACTATAGATTTGTTAAGGTTCAGCTGTAGATCTGTGACGGTAGATCTGAAGCTGTCAGGTCGTTCACTCTTCAGCCTTGAGAAAAGTCTCTCCCCTCCGCTAGCCTCGCACTTCGCCTGACTTACATCGCAGCCCACATCGCATTTTGAAACGCGGAGCCTCTCGAGCGTCTTCTCTCCGCCATGCGCCGCTGTCTGAACTTCCATTACTGTCGTTGCTACGCTCCTTCAAGTCCAGCTCGTAAAAACGCCTACTCTTCCACTCCCTCAGTCATAAGTTATTTAAACATGGTACCGTTTGATTTTAGGTGAATGGGTACTCGGGAGTACAGACGGAATTCGATCAGAACACAATAAAAGTACAGAATTCGGTCCCCATCTCTAATTACAATGTGTTTTACCGACAATTCCCACTCATAAGATGGTTTTACACAGAATAAAAAGACAGTGTGTGATGGAATGAAAGCATGAATGGCTGAATGTGTTACTGTGGGAGTGGAGCGGCGGTCGGTACCTCGGAGCGTCTGGTCGGGCTGCTGGTAGAAGTTGGTCTCTCTGTTGACGATGTTCCTGCTCTTGTTGTTCTTCTTCTTGTTGGAACCAAACCTGGGCGACATGTTGTTGTCCAGCCTGTCCGGCAGACTGCTCCTCTTCCTCTGGGCCCTCCCTCCTCGTCTCCTCTCCCTCTCCTTCTCCCCCGCCCCCGTCTCCCCCTGGCTTCTGGACGCCGCCGCCGCCGCCTCTCTCGGGCGTGGCGAGTCTTCCAGCTCGTTGTAAAGCATTTCCTCCCACAAGTTGTCGGGACGCGTCTTGGTGGCGTCGACCGACAGCCGGGTCAAGGAGACGGACACCTCCTTCATCCGTCTGAGGAGGCTGCTGGTCTGGCTGGAGGAGTCCAGGGAGGAGGGGGGGTGAGGGAGGAGCGCCCTCTTGATCGTCGCTCGGTTGTCGGTTTGACTCCCACCTGAAAACAATGACCCACAAGCATTGGTGCTTCTTCATTTCCTCTATGATCTACAGTTCCACTGCACTTGTTAGGCGCTATTTCCCCCACAGTGTTACTGGAAGTTCTCAAGTATTGTAAAGTAGAAAAGGAAAAAGTATTAATTCTGCCTCTGGTTTTTATCCAGTTCAAAACGACTTTGATCAAAAGGTTTGCACCGTTACTTGATGGTTCGAGTCGCTCGAGTGGCGCCAACTGGAATCCTTCCAACGCCCAGTCGATCATCTGCTTCAGCCGCTCCTCTTTGTCCTCAGCTGGTGGTGAAAACTGCTTCCCGCTGCGCAGCGCCACCTCCTGGAGGACGACAACAGGATGTGAAAAAACAAAACAAAACACCAAAAGCAACCGCATGCATCAATGTAATGCTTCATGTGTCGCCATGGTTACAGCAAGTAAGGAGCAGCTTTGAGTCATACATAATCTTTATATTGAAATTCAACTATTAATTGCATCAAATTAGGAAACAGAAAATCTTGATGTAATCCGATTACTTCTGCAGCTCCAGTATGAATCAGCTGCTTTGACTGTAACTCTGAATTTTCCTCCGAAGTAAAAACAAGTTCACCAAGTGTGTCTATTCCCTTTTTACCGTCTCCTCATGTGGGAGGAAAAAAAACTTCCCAAAAAAGTTTAAATAAACGATTTATAAAGTAAAGTTTTCTGATACTTTTGGTCAGATGATCATTTTACTGACCTGCAGGGCCAAGGACACGGCCTCCCTGTAGGTGACGAGCACGGTGAACGAGTGCTGACAGAAGTTCTGGATGAAGTCGGTGAACGGAGCCAGACTCTCCAAACGGACCTGAAACCAAAAGACAAAAGGCTTGAGGGTTTTCTGTGCAGGTCGACGTGGCTGGATTCTTTTAACGGCTCAGGAACCGCATGACCGATGAATCCTGGAGCAACGGATCGATTCCGGCGCCGCGAGACTTCGGCCGAAGAGACGCAAACATGAACGAGGAGGAGCTGAAAACATCTCGCTCTTCAATAGGCAGCGTTCGCTTTGGATCCAGACACGAAGGCCTCACTTACCGTTTCGGTGATCAAAACCGAAAAAAAAAACACAACTTTGTGGAAACGCCTCCTGAAGTGGAACTTTTTGAAAAACGCTCCGTCGCCGTGGAAACGGAGGAAAGCGCCGCTTCATTAGACGGACAACAACAACAAGCAGCAGCAACGAGTGTCTGAACATCAAAACGACATCGAATTCCAGCTTGTTGGGATATTTCACATGGAAAACATCCGATAGGCCACGATGGACAGTCTTTGTACATTTCCGGATATTTGGGAGCCATTTCTGGAGAACTACACAAAACTTCACCAAACCAGGGAGCTCATCACCGCCATCCACCGTCACCGTCACGGTTCAATAGTCCTGCTGAGACGTTTGTGTTCGTGATGCAACAATTATTGTTTTTGAAATGTGCCTTTCTTATTTGCTTGTTTTTCTTGGAATGTTCGGTTTGCTTTTTCTAATATATTTCCTGTTTGTTTATTGTATGATTTATACGACATTCTAATAAAAATATATTTTTAAAAAACTACATCGTATTCAGTGTTTACCGCCGTCTCTGTGAAAACGGATGTTTAAAAAAAAAAAAAACGTTATGGTGTAAATGCGATACTTTACCAACACAAAAATTGCAAAAAAAAAAAAAAGAAAAGATGAGTTTTCACTTGAAGCGTCGTTGCGTAAACGGAGCGGAAGACGAAGCCTCGTCTCTGCCAGAGTTATCTTCTTAAAGCGGATCTTAAAACCAACCCTAACCCTAACCCTAACCCTAACACACCAACCGGGGGGTGGAGGGAGGAAGGATTCATGACGTTTGGATCTTTACATTTCCAACATTTAACAGCGGCGACGATGACTCACCTCCGACGTCATCCCCTGTCCGAACCACTGCACCATGCCGCTCTCCGGGTTGAGGCTCCTCCCTCTGGGGGTCACCATGACAGCCGGCCAGGGAGGGAAGCCCTCCAGCTGACCCCACACCAAGTCCCCCTAAACACAACAGGGCACGACGTCACTTTTAGCAACTAAACCCTCATAACACCATGTTTCCCGGCCAGCAGTCGACATAACGAGGCGAACATGAAACAGAAACTCTCCAATGCTTCATTAGATTTACCCTGCGGCTGAAACGCCAAATAAATTCTTTCTCCAAATAAGAAACTTGTGAATTTGTGCCTCCTGGTTGAGAAAATGAGAAAGAAATCTCAGAGTTTGAAGGAGGAATCACATGAAGACCTTAAAGTTCAGTGTCGTTATCTCCCGTCTACCTGCTGCTGACGTCACGTAGTACTCGCCAGGGTTTTTTTTAATACTGCCTGCTGTATCCGTCCCTAACTAACATCATAGAGAGTAGAAATGTGTGTGCTGTCACCGTTCACCTGCTTGAATAAATGAATAAAGAGGACGATTACCGAGCTGTCTGGTGGGACCGCTGAGCCGACGCAGGAAACTTCTTCTTCGCTGCTCAATATGAGAACCGTCTGATATTCTGAACCTGCAAAACAGTGACGGTGAGTCTCTGAACCTTCAGCTCGTCTTCACATTCACACAGAACGGCGAGTGTGAGCATTCAGTGGAGCATCAGGAGGATTCCCAGGCAGCTGCTTTAAATATCAAAAAAAGAAATCAATCACTAAACAAGTCGGACTGTGAAGTTTAGATTGTGTTAAGCTGCAGCCTGAATGAAGATTTGATTTACTTTTACTTTGAGAACAGCCTGAAGAACATTGGACAACCTTATCTTCTTCCATAAAAACACACATTTTAAAAGAACCTTCCTTCGTGTCGTCCTTAAATCTTTTCCCAGCATATTTTGACCTTCATGTCTTCTCAATATTAATCACACGACCAGCCAAACAACTGAAGACAGTTTGATTTATAAAGTCCAGAGAAAACGGCACAAGGAACCATCACAGGAACGTTTGTGTTCGGTTCTGGAGCGACGGTATCCTGCGCTGCGTCACACGTTTCAAAACAAGTCGCTTTTGCATTTTGGTTTCGAGTTTGCATGACAAAGTTCTGAAGCTGATGTCCGTTTCCACGGCAACGGCAGGTAACACTGAAAACGATGTAGTTTTCATGTTGGGCCACTAGTGGGTGCCGTTTGTTTTTGGAATGAAACACCACACACACACACACACACACACACACACACACACTTGCAGTAGAGAACAGTGAGCTCTAAACATCAACGCTGGGAGAACACGGACATTCTAGTGGACAGACCACCAAGTTGGATTGATATCGAATTACCGCCGTTTTAAAAAGTTGCTACGTTCACACGCTACGGAAGCCTTTCGTTGTCACTTGAACCAGAGATCCCAGGTTCTCCTGTTGGAGGCGTTGAGGATTGTTACCGCCAATGTTCTCACCGTTTGTATTCGAGAAACTGTTGCTCCGAGATGTTTGGATCTCCTCTGTGACCTCAACCACATCTGGACACAGAAAACAAAAACGCTGTCACTTTAACAACATTCGACCCTGTGCAGCAGCGGGAGGGACTCGCTCGTCCACCTGTGCTGTGGTCTCACCGGAGGAGTTGTCCGTGTCCGAGCCAGAGTCGTCCGTGCTCCTGTAGCCGCCGGAAGGTTTTCGGCGAGCGGCGGCGGCGGCGGCTGAGCGCTCTGCGCCGCCGGGCTTCCTCGCGTGGAGGTTGGTTCTTCTGGGCAACATGACTGGACGAGATGAAGCTTTGTGGGTTTTCTGATGCTCATGTAAAGCTTTGGAGCTGTTTGACATCTGAAGAGAGCGAAAGAAAAAAATATATATATTTTAGTAAATCAGGCATAAAGGGTCATCCTCAGTATCGATGCTTTAATAATGTCGACCTGTAAATAAGAAAGAAAAGCTGAGAAATACTCATTGGTTGTTGATGTGACTCCAAATACTAGAGCAACATCACAGCTGCTTCTGGAGGTTTGTAGAGTCGCGTTATGTAATAACGGTGCAATATGTAATAAATGTTGGTTTTTGTGCTTTGTATCATCTATAATAATTACATAACATAATGCAGATTGCATGCGTTTATGTCTTGTAAACTTTCAGTGCACTCATCATTTTTGTGTCAGAAAAACATTCTCCGTTATAATGATTACAGTTACTTTTGATTTGGCCTGAGCAATAAAACATCCTACTAGTTTTGTTACATTAACAATGGGAGAACATTCTAGTGGACAGACCACCAAGTTGGATCGTTATTACGGTGACTGTCAAAATAAAAGTACCAAGTCGCAGGAGAATAAGGACTGGGAGTCACGACACCACAGAGGAAACTTGGTTTCCGATAGTCTCTACTGAGCATGTGCAGAACTACTAGTTACTACCAACGGACAAAGGTAAACAGACACCCGAAACGCTACGAAAGTTTAGCAATTTAACTTGAAAGCGTTGTGGTGTAAACGGCCTTCATCCTCCTCATCTTTAACACAGACCAATCTGTTACGGGATACCAGGTAAACATGAGACGTTGCCGATTCCTGCGATGGCGATACAACGTGGGGTTTATGGCTCAGCGCCGCCCGACAGTCTGAACTCACCTTGGTGAAGACGTGGGTCCTGTGCAGAGACGAGGGCAGAGCCAGGAGGGTCAGCAGGAGTCTGTGGAAGGGCGTCGGCCTCATTCTCTCTAACATCTGCACAAACATTCACAACACTGAAGTAGAATTCTTACCTATCTATACTTTACTGGAGGAATTATGTTTCACCATAGTTTTTACATCTACAAAGTGCAGTTATCTGTACTTTCTACTCCTTACACTTTACTAAAAAAACAGACCCATTACTTTTATTTCATTTAGGCCTGTTTTTTTTTCTTTCTTATAAATTGCACCATGACTGGATGAGGAGTGTAAACAAGCCTTATTGGTTTGTACCAGAGCCATCGCCCCTGAACATGAATGACATGTGGTCCAGCCAGCCAATCCTGTGCGTGTATGCAAATTAGCCATGTGCACGCCAAAAGAGGCAAAGTTGAGAAGTCCCACTAGAAATGGCTAGCAAGCGCAAGCGCAGGCTAAACCAGAGTTTTTCACTCACAGCGGTACCAGAACAGACCCACCCGGTACCAGAACAGACCCACCCGGTACCAGAACAGACCTACCCGGTACCAGAACGGGCCCACTGGGGTACCAGAGCAGACCCACCCGGTACCAAAAGATATTATTATTAATAATAATAATACTTACTGGATAAATTGCTTTTCGGGGGCCTGAATGTGTTTAAAAAACTCACCAAATTTGGCAAATTAAAATAAAAAAATTAAAAATTATTAAGAAATCAGATCTGGCAAATATGTATGTGAAGTGTTTGATGTAAGAGGATTCAGTTTGCAATGAAAAACAATATCAATTAAATACGTAAATGCTGAGCATTTACGTATTTAATTGATTTCCGACATGGGCGGTGAAAAATGGCTCCACAGCGCCACCAACACACCTGAAAAATACATGTAAAATCAATGTTTTGACGGAGGAGGATGAAATTCAACACAAAAATCAGGCCTGGTGAAAATTTACGTTTCATTCCCACAGAGCCGCTTATAATGTAGAAAATTTGATTTAAAAATCAATGGTTTCGCACTCTGGCGAACACCAAACCGGAACATGCACCACGTCTTAACCTGCATGGACCCGCTCACTGCTGCTAACAGCTTTAATCGTTATAATACTAATATTTAGTAGTCCGACCCAGTTGAGATCTGTTTGTGCTGTACGTGGCCTGTGAAGTAAAATGAGTTTGATGTAAATGGAGGTGTATATGTGCCGTTTAAGCTTCATCGGAATGGAAGACATTCCATTAAAAGTGTGCGATGCGGCGCGCTGTGAGTGTAGTGAGCCGACCTTTGCCCAGCGACGATCATGTCCGTCGATCCTCTTGTGTTTGGAGTTTGCCGTCAGAACCAGACTGAAGAAGTCATGAGCCAGCTGTTTCGCTTCCAGAGAGTCGGCGGCACACAAACCGAACTGGACCCCCAGCGCCGGCACCAACTGCTGGTACCAGTTGTTTTCCTGAGGATGTTGGTGGGAACGTCACATTCAAACATGAAAAGCTCAGGTGACAAGTCAAACCCCACCTGCTGCTCACGGTCGCTTCACACCCAACCCAAACGGCCTCCTCTCAGTTTTACAGATTTATAACATTTTCCATATTTTTTTATTCTTAATCCTCAGACTGCATTTTCAGCTCAAGTTGGGGGGAAACCCGGTTCGGATCCGGGTTGCAGCTGGATGGGAATGAAGCAAACGTCTGTGTGAATCTGAAGCGAAGCGTCTTACCATCAGGGTTTCGGGCTGGATCAGCACCAAGGCGATGTTCTTCGGTGTCACGTCTTCCAGCTGCCTAGGGACGCCCTCCACCAAGCTCTGTAGCACCGCTTTATAAAACACCTGCGCGCTCTTCAGGAAGCGACGTCGGTCCGTTTCCCCGAGGTCCGCCGCGGGCGTGGCCCAGAGGAACTCTCTGGCCAAATGGCCCACGTTCACTTCTTCTGGGGGCAGCAGGTCCTGGTGGCCGTGCGGCTCTCGGAGGTTCCTCCTCTGCGAGGGCTGGAGGACGCCCTCAGCGTAGACTTGAACCGCCGCGGGGATCGCCCTGAGCTCGTCCAGGAGTTTGATGGCGTCGATCCGCTGCTGCTCCAGCAGGTCTCTGAGGGGCTGCAGGACCTGCGAGAGGAAGAGAAACTCCAGCTTTACTTTGGGATCCATCAGCCGAGTCGTGATGCGCTCCGCCTCTCCCGTTTGACCCAGTGACTTGAAATAGTCCACCAGAAGCTTCCAGCAGCCCGCCATCTTCTGCACGGTGCAGATGATGAAGGTGCAGTGTGCAGAGACGGGATCGGAGGGATTGTAGGATTCTGTGCCGAGAAACAGCTCCTCCAGAGCACAGCCAGGCGAGGACTGGGTGGAGTAGTGGTGGTGGATTTCCTTGATCAGGATGGGCACGTTGGAAAAGGACTCGGAGAACCCGGCCTGACAGGCTCTGGCTGCGATGGCGGGGATGCCGCAGAGCGATACGAGGCTGGGACTGCACGTTCTCAGCTGCGACACAAACTCCCAGCTGACAGAAGGGTGAGGAGCGTTGCAGTAAAACACGGCCAGGTTGGAGAGACGCAGCTCCACCTTCTTCAAAGCCTCCATCAAAAGGTTGGCGTCAGAGTGGGGTTCTCTGGACGGGCTGGCGTCCTCTGAAGTGTCGCCGCTCAGCTGGAGCGTGAGCAGCGGCCGCACCACGCTGGCCCCCAGGCTGTGGTCCAGGTAGCCCACCAGGACGACGCTGGTGGTCTGCGCCTCGCTCAGCTCCACCCCGACATACAGATACAGGCAGAACGGCCTCTGCGAACAGGCCTGGACGACGGCCTTTGGGTGGGTTGAGTCCACACCGTGGAACCCATATTTACGGAGGAATAGTGACAGGAGGCGACTCTCCCTGTCCGCGGACCCCCCCTGTACGCCCGTCTCCATACTCTGTTCTGACAAGTTGATCGTGTCCCCCTCATCATCAGATATCAGTGATATCACACCGATGTTCATTTTCTCTGCTGCTTTCACCGTTGTAGCATCAAAGGGCCAGAGGAGGGCTAATCTGTGGTGAGAAAAGGAAACACACACCTCTTACAAATGAATGAAACAACCTTTTCCATTTTAATTTTTTTTTTTAGCTGGGTGAAAATTGAAGAATGGCAGTATTTTAGGGCATCCTGCAATAATAAAGGCCATGTGAAAAATATGCATAGCAGAACGGCAACAGGCCACAAAAAAGAAGGACACAAATCTAGAAATCCATTAAACCACACCGCCAACAAACTGTTGCTGGTAGAAACACAAATGCACGTAATTGTAAAAAAAAATTGACGTATTTGTTTACGTATTCTAATGCATAATACAACTATTTTAATGAAGAATCGAAGTTCCCATTATTAATGATTATTTCAATTAAAAATGTCTTTAATCAAATGTTGACTACACTGGAGGATGAGCGGGTCCTCATCCAAGATGGCAACAACAATGAAGCGGTGTCCATGACGCCAACACGTTCACTCTGTAAACAATGCACCGGAAGCCCCGCCCCTTAACCAATCAGAACAGAGAACACGATTTTCCAGCCAATAGGATCGAAGAAGGCCCAACGTGAAAGTGAGAAAAGATGGCGGATTATTTAAACTCGGAGAGCCCGAGAGATGTCCACAAAGGAGCAAATAAATCTGAATTAACAGAACTAAACGGTTTCATTCTGTCAAGTAAACAGCATCGACAGCTTGTTCACTAATCGACATATAATTGCGTAAACCAATGTTTAAGAGTAGCTGAGCCCTAAAAAGAAACCAAACAGCATACCTTCACTGTGTGGATCCTTTTTTTGTTTGTTTGTTTACCAACCATGCACTTAAAACTCTGTAGCGGCTACATGAGGACAACTTAAAACGCTAAAACAGTTCAGTGTGCTAGATAAACGTTAACACGCCTGTAACAGCACAGTTCGAGCTGTTTCTGAAGGCAATAGAAGCCAAACTCACCGTGTGTGTTGTGTGTTCAGGCTCCATCTGTGTTAAAATCCGGGTTCACGACCTCCAGGGTCGGTCCTGCCCTCCACCTCCTGCTGGGGGCTTCAGGTCACCCGCTTTACATTTAAAAAGAAAGCAAACCGAGGCACTGAAACCGCCGCAAAATGTGTGTAATTCTGAATATTGTCACCAACAAGGTCCAGCAGCCCCCGTCCCCTCAGCTGGAAGTGTCTGTGTGGTTTAATCGATTATATATCATTAATCACACCAGAGCTCAGGTACAGGTTAGGCTGGGTTGCCAGATCCTGTAAGAGAAAGTAGGCAATCAAGCCCAAAGCAAGCGACCCTGTCTCCAAATTCAAATTAAAAGTGAATAAATTGATCGAAAACAATCAATATAGGAAATTGTTTTTTGAATAAATAAAATAAACCAGTCAAAACGGACTTGCAGAAGGAAATGTCGCCCAGAGTCACGTGACCAGTGCACCACCGTGAATTTCGAGTGGGCGGGGCTTGGCAATATGTCAGTCATTCGAGGAAGAACAATTTTTTTGATTGATTTCATCATGTTATAGTAAAACATGAAGACTGGAAGCATCTGTGCAAGTGACAAAATAGAAACATTGAAAGTGGGCCCAGGATAGCACCTTGAGGGACTCCACTCTTCAGCCCACACCATTAACATTTACCAGTTGACAAAGAGAAGTGTCTGTCCTTTAAAGAGGAGTGAATACTTCAGGTTAGCTCCAGATCAGTGTGGACAGCTTCTGGAGTGACACTTGGTGATGGTGTGGGCTTGTTTTTGGGGGAGTGGGGCTTAGTTCCAGTGGAAGGAACTCTGAAAGCTTCTGACATTTTGGACAATTCCGTGCTCCAAACTTTGTGGGAACGGTTTGGGAAACGGCCCCTTCCTGTTGCAACATGGCTGCAGCGCAAAACAGGCCCACCAAGACCTGGACGATCCAGTTTGACCGGCCGACTGACTTTATAGAGGAGTTGAGGAACTGGAAGCTGCAGACGGTGGAACCACGTCGGATTAAATCCTCTGGTTTAAGAACAGGAGGTCCCTCAAGGTTGTGTGTGTGTGTGTGTGTGTGTGTGTGTGTGTGTGTGTGTGTGTGTGTGTGTGTGTGTGTGTGTGTGTGTGTGTGTGTGTGTGTGTGTGTGTGTGTAGGCAGGTGAGCAAATGCTTTTGGCAATATAGTTGACATTAATTACATGTTTGAAAGAGAACATGGGGAAAAAAGTTCAGAAAAAAACAGGACACAGGGAGGTTTTCAGCTCGTTGGCTGGTTTTTAATGAGAAAAAACTGAAACAGGAAGTGATATAAGAAGTAGACATGTAAAAAAACCAACACAAATAAATCAGTTTTCCTCTAAGAACTCGCATAAAGTATAACAATTACACACATTCTGCCGTTTGAACACGTTTTTGCACTGTAGCGTGGTAACGTCAAAGATAAAATATAAAAATAAAGAAAAGGTATAAAACAAGTCGAAGTCAAAAAAGACAAAACACTCAAACAGCTTAAATCCAAATAACGGCACATCTTGATTAATAAGCTCTATAATAAACTCTAACATCACACTTTTCAAGCAAGCTGTTAACACGCTAAAATCTAAATATAAAATGTATTAAAAGAGAAAAGGGAAGGATTAGTCTTTTAAACACTTTACAGCAGTTCTAATGAAGCATGTAAACAATAAAGTTTTTGTATTTTTTTTTAAAGATTTTAACATCAAAATGAACAAGAAAACATGGTTGTTATTTTAAGGGAGAAATAAATCTTTAAATCAGCTGGTTATTTAACATAGAAGGCGAAAAAAAAAAAAAAAAAAAAAAGCCCTTTATTAAGGTTTGTATTCTACAGTACACACAATACTGCGTCAAGAATCAGGCTCCAGTGATAAAACACACACACACACACACACACACACACACACACACACACACACACACACACACACACACACACACACACACACACACACACACACACACACACACACACACACATTTCCACCCGTTTCTTGGAGGTAATGCCCGTTCAGGTTGTTTTGGTTTAAGCTAACAGCATTTAAACGTCTTCCAGTTCTCATGAAAGAATAAAAAAAAAAAAAAAAAGTTTTTAAAAACATCTGCAGTTTGAAGGTTTGGTCCAAAATGAAAATACAGTTGGTTTCCAAAAAGCTGTTTGTTGATCAAACAGAGTGTTAAAAAAAAAAAAAAAAAAAAGCTTGAACAAATTGGAATACTTTAGCATAAAGATGTTTAAATGGGTAAAATCCAGTAAAAATCCACTAATCCTTCAGTTTAATCTTGAATACTGAAGGATTTTTTTTGTCACATCAGCTGATTTTCCCATTTTTTTTCTCACTGATCATTTTAGATTTGCTTCATACTTTGAATGATGTCATTTTATCCACTAATGCGCAGCTTTAAGTCCGTATCCTGTTTGGTTGTTGAGAAATTGAGGCTTTAAAAAAGGTTGAAAGTAAAAAATCGAATAATTCTAAAACAGCAAATTGGATTTTTCATGCAGGATATTTTCTGTTCTGCTTTGAATTTTGGATTATTGTTGCGCCACAGTTGAATTTCTGCAAATAAATATGTTGGCTTTTGATGTTAAAATGTTCTGAGAATTGTCTTATTGTGCACCTAAACTATTGCATTTAGTCTTTTTAATCATCATCAGTTTTAACTCCGTATCTGTTAAATTGTGGAGAAACTCAGACATTAAAAATGGTAAAAGTCTAAAACTAACAATTTTAAAAGGGCAAATAGAATCTTCCACGCAGGATTTTATTTTTCCTATCTTGTTCTCAGAATTGTCTTATTATGCAGCTAAACAATTACATTTACTTATTTTAATCATCTCTATGTCATTAAAATGGGATCAATATTCACATTAAAAATAGAGGATTCGCAGTTTTAAGTCTTTTTATGGAGTTTCTTTTTTTAACAGTGCAATCTCGTATTTTAGTCGTTTTATTTGTAAAATATGAAGCAAATCTAAGATGATGAGTTTAAATCACATGTCCCGCAGGTTTTTTTCTCGCTTTTTACTTATTTCCAAACACAAAAAAAATAAAATAATTTTAAAGTTTTAGGCAACCAAAAAAAAAAAAAGTGTCTTTTAAAGATTAATATATACATTTTTTTATTATTTAAAATGCTTGGAGGTAAAAAAATTGTGATGCACATAATCTTACGGGTTTGGTTCTTTCTTTATATCCTGAATACGACGGCACGCAACAAAAGCACCAATCAGCTGAATGGACCAACGTCCACAGCAGGTTTTTGGTTTATTAAAAACTTGTAGTTGTGCTTGAAATAAAATAAAACATCCCCAGTGTTTATAAATGGTTGATTTAAATAAAAAAATTGGAGTAAAAAAACAAAAACAACAAACTAGCGTCCATGTATTACAGTAAACTCCAACGGATTGTTTCTATTTCTACGTACAAGATCAAAGGTTTCGTTTTGCATTGACGTCTTTCAAGTATTCTGAGTTTTTAGTGGCTGACGTGTCACAACGTCGAAACTTCTGCTTGTTCAAACTAACCGCTAAAAACTTTTAAAAGTATCTAAATGGAAACGGCTCGTCGTCCGGACACTAAAGTTTCCCGTTTCCAGTCCAATCCGAACAGGTTGAGGGACGAGAGGGCGCCCCCCAGTGTCAGGAAGACGAGGGGACAGTTCGGAAAGGGAGTGGATGTTTGTCTGAAACGAGACGCAGCTAAAAGAGGACAAAACGGAAAACTTTTTTTTTTCCTCTCTGTGTTTGAAATGCAGAGTCACAGCCCCCCCCCTCTGGATCAGACAAGCATTAGCAGCCTGAGGGTCGCTTCAGTTATAGCAGAGGGAGGTTAAGGGAACAGCTGGACACTAAAAAAAAACGGTGTGATTTTAATCGAACGCAGCAGCAGCGGAACAAGTTGTGTGAGAATTATGTACTTTGATTTGTGTATAAATGATGATTCTGTTGTGTGTTTTGGGTTTAAACTTTCTCCTCGACTTCACAGCCTTCGCGTCTTTAACTGAAAAGCGCTCCTTGATTAAAAGACCTAACCTGACCAAGGTGAGCCTGCGAGGCGATACCGAGGGAAAACCAACCCTCACTGTGTAAGGAAGAAATAAAATAAATCTTTTCGGAAGAAGTTCTGAATGAGACGAAGGCGACGACACTAAGGCCAATCACGAACTCACACGTTATTCTGCGACTCTATCAGGTCCAAATGTAATAATAAAAAAATGAAGCTACTGAGATTTTACTTCTATTTTTTTTCTCTTTTCTACAGCACCTTCAAACAGCTTGTGTGCGACTCTTTTAAAATCGTAGATGACTATTAAAACACACCCCCCCCGCCCCTCCCCCATTACGTGAGCAGCCGCTTTAGCCTGAATGTTCTCACATCCTGTCGGCCGAGACCTTCCAGCTGTTGACGAGAAGCTCGGGCGTCTCCGCTTCGCCTCGCCGCTACTCACAGGCGTAGTAGTCCTTGAGCGGAGCGAAGAGGTGCCTGATGACGGGGACGCTCCAGGACCGGCCCAGCAGCTTCTGCCGCGCCCCGCGGCCCATGTTGGACACGTCGGTGTAGTGAACCGGGAAGCCGAAGATCCTGGTGACACACAAACAGGAAACGCAAAGGCAAAGTGAAGAAGACGAAGGGCTCCCGTTCTTCATGATGTGAAGAGTTTACTGCCGTGTTCCTGTACTTAAGTACAAACGGTAAGACTACTTTAGTTACTTCTCTAAGTAACTAGTTACTTTTTTATTTGCTGCAACTGGTGAATTAACTTTATTACTGTTTAAACAAGTAACTTTATTATTGTATTGTTGAGGTGAATTCAGCTGAAGTTAGATCAGTGGAGGAAGATGCTCTATAATCTCATGTTAGAGGAGGGAGATGCTCTATAATCTGATGTTAGAGGAGGAAGATGCGCTATAATCTGATGTTAGAGGAGGACGATGCTCTATAATCTGATGTTAGAGGAGGAAGATGCTCTATAATCTGGATGTTAGAGGAGGAAAATGCTTTATAATCTGATGTTAGAGGAGGACGATGCTCTATAATCTGGATGTTAGAGGAGGAAAATGCTTTATAATCTGATGTTAGAGGACGATGCTCTATAATATGATGTTAGAGGAGGAAGATGCTCTATAATCTGATGTTAGAGGAGGAAGATGCTCTACAATCTGGATGTTAGAGGAGGAAAATCCTTTATAATCTGATGTTAGAGGAGGAAGATGCTCTATAATCTGATGTTAGAGGAGGACGATGCTCTATAATCTGGATGTTAGAGGAGGAAAATGCTCTATAATCTGGATGTTAGAGGGGGAAGATGCTCTATAATCTGATGTTAGAGGAGGAAGATGCTCTACAATCTGGATGTTAGAGGAGGAAAATCCTTTATAATCTGATGTTAGAGGAGGAAGATGCTCTATAATCTGATGTTAGAGGAGGACGATGCTCTATAATCTGGATGTTAGAGGAGGAAAATGCTCTATAATCTGGATGTTAGAGGGGGAAGATGCTCTATAATCTGATGTTAGAGGAGGAAGATGCTCTATAATCTGATGTTAAAGGAGGAAGATGCTCTATAATCTGATGTTAGGAGGACGATGCTCTATAATCTGGATGTTAGAGGACGATGCTCTATAATCTGGTGTTAGAGGAGGAAGATGCTCTATAATCCCATCCTGTGCAGGCCGGTGTGCGCTCCTCCTCCTCACCTCTCCAGCTCAGTGCACCACAGGATGTCCTCCTTCCCGTTCATCAGCACGGGGAAGTGCTGGTCTTTGCCCTGCTTGATGGAGTTGGACCGGGTGGTAATGGTGCGCACCTTCCCAAACTGTGACACAATGAAATCAGTCATCGCTGCACACGTGAGACAAACATCTGGTTTGACCTGGGGCGCCGCTGACCTTGGCCACTCTGCCGTGCTCCAGACAGTCCTGCAGCTTCAGCTTGTCCATCCCCGAGGCGCACAGCGGCCTGAAGCACAGAGGTCATCCGGGTCGTTAGCGGGAGCGGCGGCTGAGTGACACAGTGTGTTTCTGAATGTGGAGAGCTTTTCTTGCCTGTTCATGCCCGGCAGGTTTCCCCAGAAGTATCGCGCTCGGTGAGCAGCAGAGACCTCGATGGCGTCGATCATCACGGGGTTACACTGCAACCAGAGCCACAAGCCGTCAACACTACTGAGGCACAACACGGGAGGAAAATGAGAAGCCCTTCACATTGGATAGTCCCGCACTCCGTTCACTTGGGAGGGAGAATGTTCACCCCTTCATTTGGTTCGGTGGCGTTCACATTCACTTTAGAGACCAGATCAAACCGTCTGAAAGACATCCTGCAGTTACACCAGCTGCTGGTTGGGGGGCGCTGTGGCCTGAAACAAACACTAACCAGGGAGGAAGCCAAGAAGAAACACAGCTCATTGATTGGTCCGGACCGGAAGAGGAAGCGCCGCCGCTTTAGCCTGTGGTGGCTAGGCTAGTTAGCTCGTGGCTAATGGGTAGCCACAAACAACTAAGAGAGTCTTGAGACCAGATATCAATGAGAGTCTTCCTCTCTACTCCACGTCTGCCCACGAGATATTTTCCAACTTTTTCTTTTTATGCGAGTTCCTCTGATTCACGCGGTTAGCTTTGTTTGTTCACTACCCAGAATGCATTGCGCACTATATCACATCCTCTCACCCCGCCTCCTAGAAAGATCGTTTGTGGGCGAAATGTGACCGAGGTTTTCAAGTGGACCAGAGATCTTGTGAGCTCCGGTTCAGAGTTCGTGGTAATGTTCTCGTCGCCCAAACGAAACGGTTTTTTCCCTGAAGAGACTCTGGTAAGGACCAAACAGGAGAACGTGAACGCGTCCCAACGCTAAGGTTGAGTGGACAGGGGACATTATCCAAGTGTTGATTGGACAGGAGATATTCCCCATGGCGACTGTACAAAAGGCGATCCTCACTGGTGATTGGGTGATTTGGGTGATGGGTCATCTTCCAAAACTCACCTCCAGGAACCGCGAGATGTCTCTCTTGTCGTTGACGCCCATGGCCACCACGTTCTCAAACATCCAGAAGAACGGCCGGTCCTCTCCCTCTTTGGGCTTGGCCTCGCTCAGCAGGCGGTAGAACTCGAAGAACAGCCTCCCTGTTCCTTCTGGAGAAACAAATGACCAACAAAATAAAGTGGAACCAAAACCTGGAGCTGCAGAATGAAGGTGAGCCTCATAAAGTTTGACTTGTGGACGAAACTGTTTGAAGCTGCATTGATGAAATTAAAGAACTCAGAAGAGTCTGTCCAGTGAAATAACCTCTCTTCTTCTGGAAGCAGCTGCCAAGGTGATGAAATATTAAACCAAACCTTCACTAAACATTTATCACCTCCGATTGTCAGACTAGAATCTCTCTGAGTTTGTTACGCGACAACAGAAAACGCAGCTTTCTGAAAACACTCCCGACTCCGTCTCCATGGAAACAGCTGCTCCTGGTCCCGGTGACCATGTTGGTAGTAACTAGTAGTTCTGCACATGCTCAGTAGAGACAATCCGAACAGACGTGTCAACGAAGGCCTCGGTCCTCCACAATGAGCTGCAGCTCGCACGAGGTCAGAGTACAAACCGGTACAAAGTGCTGTTCTGAGGAGGAATGTGGGACAAAAAACCATCTAAATACACATTTCACTGGTCTGTGGGACTGAGATGGAAACAAAAGGAAGTATGTTTATCATCTTCAGAAGAAGTGGATCTCCACTCCTCACTGCTTCATCCTTCCTTCACTGACACACGTTGTGTATCTGGGCTTCGTCTCTCACCGTAAAGACCCTTTCTGGCCGGGTTGACGATGGACAGGTCGTTGCAGGGACTCCCACCGATCACCAGGTCAAACGGCCCCCACTCCTGAATCTGAACCAGACAACAGCGCCGCCTGGTGTTAGAGGGAGGGAGCAACAGCTGCTGCTCCCACTCAAGCTACCACGTCCGAGTTTAAACACGTCGTAGAGTTTTCTTTACTCACAACTTAATGCAATGAACAGAAGCACGTTCAGCACATTTTTAAGCTACGATCTCAGTGAGGAAGATGCTCTATAATCTGGATCTTAGTGAGGAAGATGCTCTATAATCTTTATGTTAGAGGAAGATGCTTTATAATCTGGATTTTAGAGGAGGAAGATGCTCTATAATCTTTATGTTAGAGGAAGATGCTTTATAATCTGGATTTTAGAGGAGGAAGATGCTCTATAATCTGTGTACAGAGGAACTACAGTTGCACTCCTGTTTGAAAAGTGAGATACTCATTTTCGAAAAGTAATCAGTTACATCTAAAAGTAGGCGAGTGAAGTTCTCACGTTTTTCCTGGAGATGTTCCTGACATCATGGACGTACTGGATCTTTCCTTCATGTCTGACCACGCCCACCGAGATGGAATCCTCACACACCTCTGACGCAATGTACTGGTCCACCTTAAAGCCCAGATCTCGCAGAACCAGGTAACCTGGGAACAACACAGAACCAGGTAACACAACACAGAACCAGGTAACAACACAGAACCTGGGAACAACACAGAACCTGGGAACAACACAGAACCAGGTAACACAACACCGAACCAGGTAACACAACACAGAACCAGTAACACAACACAGAACCAGGTAACAACACAGAACCAGTATCACATCACAGAACTAGGTAACAACACAGAACCAGTAATACAACACAGAACCAGTAATACAACACAGAACCAGGTAACACAACACAGAACCAGTAACACATCACAGATCCAGGTAACAACACAGAACCAGTAATACAACACAGAACCAGGTAACACAACACAGAACCAGTAACACATCACAGAACCAGGTAACAACACAGAACCAGTAATGCAACACAGAACCAGTAATACAACACAGAACCAGGTAACACAACACAGAACCAGTAACACAACACAGAGCCAGTAACACATCACAGATCCAGGTAACAACACAGAACCAGTAATACAACACAGAACCAGTAATACAACACAGAACCAGGTAACACAACACAGAACCAGGTAACAACACAGAACCTGGGAACAACACAGAACCAGGTAACACAACACAGAACCAGGTAACACAACACCGAACCAGGTAACACAACACAGAACCAGTAACACAACACAGAACCAGGTAACAACACAGAACCAGTATCACATCACAGAACTAGGTAACAACACAGAACCAGTAATACAACACAGAACCAGTAATACAACACAGAACCAGGTAACACAACACAGAACCAGTAACACATCACAGATCCAGGTAACAACACAGAACCAGTAATACAACACAGAACCAGGTAACACAACACAGAACCAGGTAACAACACAGAACCAGTAATACAACACAGAACCAGGTAACACATCACAGAACCAGGTAACAACACAGAACCAGTAATGCAACACAGAACCAGTAATACAACACAGAACCAGGTAACACAACACAGAACCAGGTAACAACACAGAACCAGTAACACATCACAGAACCAGGTAACACAACACAGAACCAGGTAACAACACAGAACCAGGTAACAACACAGAACCAGTAATACAACACAGAACCAGGTAACACAACACAGAACCAGGTAACAACACAGAACCAGTAACACATCACAGAACCAGGTAACACAACACAGAACCAGGTAACAACACAGAACCAGGTAACAACACAGAACCAGGTAACAACACAGAACCAGTAATGCAACACAGAACCAGTAATACAACACAGAACCAGGTAACACAACACAGAACCAGGTAACAACACAGAACCAGGTAACAACACAGAACCAGGTAACAACACAGAACCAGTAACACAACTGTTCTGTCAAACGGTTTGAATCACAGATGTGCGTTTCTGAACCTTTAATAGAATTCTATCTATTTTTCACTGCTTCATCACTCACTCACACACCGACACCAGCCTGGACAAAATACTTGGAGCTTTGAGAACAAAGTGGCCCGTCAATATAAATCCAGGAGCTCCAGAACCTTTTTGTCGTCACCTGCTGCATCAATGTTCCTTTAAAAACTTGAAACAAACTAAAGCTGTGCAGTCAGGCTGTAGGTAACCTCACCCTCACCTGTGGCGATGCCGTCAAACAAGGAGAGGACTCTGATTGGTCGTCTCTGCTCTGCAGGGACTGCTGGGTAAATCTTTGGTTTCTCCTGGAGGAGAAGCAGTGAAGAACAAACGCTCAGTTCATTTCTCTGAAGAAGCTCATTGGAAAAAGATCTAGATTTACCTCTAAACTGAGACGGCACTGGTGCAACAGTCTGTGTAAACTTTTTAAATTTGCAGTTTTGTATGATATTTGTGTGATAGTTGCATTAATTAAAAAAAGGTTCAACTTAAATGTTTTACAATTATATATACAGTTTTGTGTGATCTGTTTTTTATTATCTATTTTTTAAATTGTATGTTACATAATGACCTGCGTCTGCAATAAAGATTATTTAGCGGTGACTGTTTTGAGCAAATGGTTCCAAAAATGACTCCAATCTCAACATCAAGCCAATTTTAATGACGCAAGTGAAATATCCAGAAAACTTCTCTAACTGTTGCATTGTGGGAGTTTTTCCAGACCCCCCCCCCTGACAGCAGGGCTTTGAGGCTAGTTTGAGAGGAACTGGGTTGCTTCATATCAGCGTCACGAGTCCAAAACTCTGAAGGAATTTGTGAATATATTAGTTTTCTTTGAAATTGTAAGCATTTTCTTGGTGGTTTGGCGGATTGGGCCTGACGGTTGACCCCCCCCCCCCCCCCCCCCCCCCCCCCCTCTGGTTTACAACGTGGCTTTTGGCTCCGCGTGACTTAAGTTTTCTGTGTCGGCCTTTAGACGTTGGTGATCCCGTGACCCCACGCTGGACACTCACAAACTCCTGTCCGTTGTCGTTGGCGAAGAACTCCTGCAGCTTCAGGCTCCAGTCGTGGCGCCGCTTCAGGACGCCGTACTGTAGCAGAGGCTGGCACATGTAGCAGCGCCACGGGTCCAGGTACCGGGCGTTGTCCGACGCCCCCGGGTCCACCAGGATGTCCAGGCAGTCCACACAGAAACACCTGGGAGGGGGTTAAAGGTTCAGAACACTTAAATAAAGAATTTTGGTATTGGGTCAAACATTTGGCACACTATGTTGGACATATTTTCATTCTTGTACACAAATATGAATAAATTTTATTTTGCTTTGATTCATAGTTCCATTTACAAACAGATCTGCATAATATGTCTAGAGACGTGATAATGGTGAATTAATCATGTAAAAATCGACATGTATGCACAATTTCACATGTGTATATGTTTGTGTGAGAGTATGTATGTATGTATGTATGGATATATGAAAGTGCAGGGGTGCATATATGTACGTGAGAGTCGGGGAGGATTTGAGTGTCTGGATATGTATGAATAAGGGTGCGCATGATATATTAGTATGCATATATATCTTTTATCCTCGGTAGTAAATTTGAGAGAAAATGATGGAGAAATGCAATGTGTGTGTGTGTGTGTGTGTGTGTGTGTGTGTGTGTGTGTGTGTGTGTGTGTGTGTGTGTGTGTGACCTGCAGCAGTTGGCATTGCCACAAAGCAGAACCTCTCGACCTCCACAGCAGACAGTGCAGTAGGACTGATAACCATCGTCATCGTACATGTAGGACATCTCCAGGTAAATGTCCTAACACACACACACACACACACACACACACACACACACACACACACACACACACACACACACACACACACAGTTAGTGCTTTTGGTGCGATGGCGCCCACTTCAATTAAACATTATAAATCAAAAAAGGAATTCTGAAAGGTTTAAAACCACCTAGAAGGTAAAGAGACCAGCTCAGGGGTGAAAAGTGACTCCAGAAATAAACTTTAATAAACACTGAAGAGCCTCATGCGTCTACTCGCTTTAATTATCACTGGAGTGTGGAAACATTTCAGGACTCTGGCGAGGACGGAGTTAACGAGGGCCCATTTCTTTTACCTTGCAGGTTTGGCACAAGCCTCCTTCAAACAGCGGGTGGAAGGTTGCTGCTCTCATCTTTCCACAGGAGAGGCAGAACTCTGAGCGCACACACACACACACACACACACACACACACACACACACACACACACACACACACACACACACACACACACACACACACACACACACACACACACACACACACACACACACACACGGATCAGAAATACATTGGTGGAAATGTCATTCACATATTTCAAGGCGCATTTATATTCAGTTCTTGTGTTGAAGACGAGCTGGAGGTGTAACCAGCGAGCCAGTCAGATAAGTGTTGTAATACCACTTTGTACCACCAGGTGATGCAGTGAGTCACTGTATTTCTCTTCATGCTTTGAAAAGAAACGGCAGCAGATTGTGACACCCGTGTGGAGAAATAACAACTCACCACTGCCACCCAGTGGGCACAAGTGGCATTACCTAAATCTTAAATACTAGATACTAAACACATCATTGGACATAAAGTGAAGTGGACTATTAAAAAAAAGAAAAACACAGGATTTATATCCTGTACAGTGACAAAATCACAGATGTTACTCAGAAATGAGACTTTACCTTCTATACTTCTTTTATTTATCAGAACTTCATTCACCATTTGTTCTGAGAAGAAAAAGAGGAACAAAGTTACACATCAAACATAAAAACATTTAAAAACCATGAGAGGAAAAGAACAAGACAAAACAAACCGTACTCAGATGTTTTGGCCTGAAACAAAGGAAAAGTTTCGTCGGGGTTTCAGGGTCAGTTTACTGGTCCGAACAAGTTCAGGTTAGTTAGATTGGACTGTATGTGGACCCGAGACTCAGAAATACGAATGTTTAACCAAGTTGGAAAATCCCTGAAAATGTGAAGGATCGAGTCAGAGTGATTCAGACTCCTGTTTCCACGACGACATTTCCAGTGAAAACGCACCGCTTTCCATTTTTGCTTGGGAAGTTTCACGTTTACAGGATTGTAAACTTTATTGTAAACATGCACAGGACTGTCCAGCTACTGAGCATGTGCAGAACTACTGGTTACTACCAACATGCTGACCGGGACCAGAAATTCAGAAAAGTTCGGTTTTGTATGGAAACGGATTCTGGCAGTTTTCAAAAAGTTTGTAACGCAAAGTTAAACATTTTCAAACTTTAAACTTTTAATTAGCTAGAGCTACACTCGGTAGAGCGCAAGCCTTCACCAACGCCACATTTGTTTGTGGAACCGAGTCAGCATCGCTAGCATGATAGCAGTTAGCTCATATCGATGCTAACTAGCTTGTCAGGTAGCAACATCACTGCGTCAAACACTGAGCAGGGAGCGTCTCCGTGGCAACAGACGCTGATCTCTTTAGATCTTCTCCATGAGGATCCTCTCTCATCCGCTTTGTATGGGACATTTTTTCACAGTTATTTGGGGGATTTATTCGGAAACGTTGAGTCGTTAACGTCCCAAATTCTAATCGATTGGTCCTTGATGATAACAAATCATCCCTGAAGATTTTATGCAATCCGGGTTAAAAGTTTTTGCCAGAAAGTGGTAAAATACATACATACAAACCAAGAAATAAATAAATACACGAAAAGAAAACTAAACCTTCTCGCCCAACTTTCGTTGGCAAAGGAAATAAGGGGACAGACTCCTCCTACCTCTGCTGTAGGACTCTTCCGGGCCCGCCTTGTTCTTGCAGGCGCCGGTTTTGGGCTTCTTGGGGCTGGGAAAGTACTCTGGCAGTGAGACGTCGAGGACCCGGTGGTCCAGGGGGTTACTGTCTGCAGGAGGAGGTCAAACGGGTCACACCTTCCTCCTGGTGGTTGGAGGTGAGCGGCGGTGGCCCTGATGCCTGGATCACTCACCGGGGTTGTGTGTGGGTTTGAGTCCCTCCTCTCCTTTGGGCTGGAAGCCGCCGTTGGCCCAGTCCAGCATGGGTTTGACCTGGTCCTCCGGTTGGTCCGACTCGCCGGGGGCAAACGTCTTCTCCGCCCGGGAGCTGGCCATCTGAGGCAGAGCGGTGAGAAGGAAGGCGGTAAAGATGGATGGATAGTCGTCATTCAAACAGGTTCAGGGACAAAAGAGGAGAGGAGTTCACATCCCGAGAAGACTTCGGGAAATTATGGGATGTTTTTATTAGAGACGCACCGACAACAGTTTTTATTTTTAAAGGACGAGTAGCTACTTGCTGATACCGAGTACCAATAGAAGTACTTATTAAATACCATTAAACCAAATTCTTACTCTATATGTAAACAATATGCCAAGGCAGTGCGTTGCGGTGAACTACCTTCTCACAGCCTCTGCGTCGACGCTACATCGACAGTCTGCGTAGGCAGTCTGTGTCGATGCTACGTCACCTCCACCAGCCTCACAGTCTCTGGTAGCATAGCGCAGAGCGTAGCGTCTCTTTCCGCTCTGCGCTATGCTACTGGAGACTGTGGACCGAGGGACCGAGCTGCTGGGAATGAGAGCATCAGTCACTTTAATCATGCTTAGCATGTAGCATGTAGCATCGCTGGTGTGTGAGCCTGAAACTCTGTAGCATGTAGTATTAGCATGTAGTATTAGTATGTAGCACGGCTCGGCAGCGTTAAACTAAAGATCAACATCAGGCTAACTCTGCTGATGTTGTACAAACTACCATCCTCCTCCTGATATTTTGTCAGAACATAATTTACAGTCTGTCTTACGTTTGTCGTTTTCATTAAAATTAAAGGATCTCCAAACCGCCGACGTCGCTCGTCCTCTCGTCTCCCTGCGGACGGATGACGTCACGTTTAAACTCGCCGGGTTTTATCTGGGACCCTTTCCGAGTACGAGTGCTCCGTGCAGTATCGGAGCTGACACCTGATGCAGGTATCGGTGCTTCGCTCATTATGGCCTCATTTCCACCGTTCTGGCCAAACAGGAACGTTCCTCATCCTGACGGCGTTTGTGACGACCAGAGCAGGTAAACCACAGCAAAAAGAAGCGTCACTCGTTTTCATGTCTGATTTAGGTTAAATGCACAGCGCGGTGGAGAGCAGGCGAGGCTTCAGGTTATTATCACCGGACACCTGAGTGACAGGTGAGGGCGGGGCCTGTCGGAGGGAGCTGAAGAACGAGGCCGACGACGAGGAATAAGGTGGAGGGTAAATCAAAACAGGCCTGCAGGGCGAACACCTACCAAGTGACACACACACACACACACACACACACACACACACACACACACACACACACACACACACACACACACACACACACACACACACACACACACACACACACACACACACACACACAGTGTGAACTTTAGGTTCAGTTCACTTCAAAGAGCCATTTGCTTGTCTTTACGACGGAGCGACTGGCTGGAGGACTCAGCAAATCGATCGGCCAAAATCAATAGTGTGTGTCAATGTGCGCTTCACTTCCTGTTAGTAAGGCTCCGTTCACACGGCAACGAGTGAAAACACAAAACATCGATTGCATCAAAACGCTTTTTGTGTTTTCACTTGTTGTCGTGTGAACGGCCCCATAAAATTATTCTAAATGATGTGGTACATATGCCAGGACTATAGGGGGCGCTGTAACTCATCCACAGAAATACTCAGAAGAAGCCACCAATCCACCATGTGGCCTTATTAAAGCGACGAGCATCAGCAGCTTCTGCAGCGCCACCTGGAGCAGGTCGTCCGCCATGTTGTTGTTAAGTGATGTCACAGAGAGGGAGGCGGGGTTATAGGTCGAGAGGCGGGGCCATGGCATCGTTTTCAGCTATTGCGCGTTTTGTCCATCGAGGACAATGTTTTCAAATTCCTCCGCTCTGGAACCCATTTTCCCCCCCAAAAGGTTTTCAGGCTCCTGAAACGCTGCGTCGGTTACACAAAATGGCGTTGTGGTGTGGGCGGGGCCTAGAGCAAATTGTAATCCGAACAAACTTTGTGTAAGCAGAGAGGGAAAAGCAGCACCTCCAGAGCCTGGAAGATGGCCCTGCGGTACGACGCCAGCTTGGTGTACGACGCCTGGCTGAAGAACTTGGGGAAGGCGGTGATGGAGTCCAGCTTGTCGGCTGAAACCTGCAGAAGAAAAGGAGGAAGTCAGGGAAAAGAGAGCGAGAGAGAGAGAGAGAGAGAGAGAGAGAATCCTCTCCTCACCTCGGAGAACTTGCCGTCTCCGAACCACTGCAGCCACCTCATGCCGTGGTTGGCCTGCCGCTTGCCGGTTGCTCGCCACGTCACCACGATGCCGGGCCACCAGGAGAAACCTTTGATCTTCCCCCAGACCAGCTCGCCGATCCCAAAACCTTTGTTGTCCTACATCAGGTCCAAAAAGAAAGAGAGGAGGAGGAGGAGGAGGAGGAGGAGGAGGAAATCACTTCTGGTGTTTTTTAAACGCTACACTTTGCAGTAAAATTATTAAATTATTAAAAATTATTTCCCAGAAGATAAATCACATCTGTCACATTTAGATTCAATGAGCTCCATTTCCTCCTCCGTGTCTTCCTGGTTTTTCTTCAGCGTGTGATTATAAACTCAACAACCTCCCGTTTCCCAGGTAGGAACACACACACACACACACACACACACACACACACACACACACACACACACACACACTGCTGTGCAGGGTGATGGACACCGTGAACTGAATACAACTATTGATGCCGAGCAAACACAACCAGAGTCTGTTTGTTTGTGAGTGTGAGGCCACCTGCACTGATACAGGAGGGGGAGGAGGAGCAGGAGGGGGAGGAGGAGGAGGAGGAGGAGGAAGAGGAAAGCTCAGTGTAATGTTTTCAATCCCGCTCGCCGTCTCTCTCACGTTGTACTCCGACTGGGTCTCGGCGCTGGACGTGGTGCCGGTGCTCTGTGCCGAGTCTTTGGAGTCCTGCTCCATCAGCTCCAGACGAGGAACCTCCGGGACGCCGCCGGACGCCGCCACGGCCCCCCGGGGGGCGAAGGCACACTGAGGGCAGAGAGGAGCAACAGTCACCTGGAAGAATTCTGCCGGTTCAACCCCCAAAGAGCTCCAAGTCTAGTCCACAACCAGACCTAACTACTCTCTAAACAAACCAGACTAGTCTGAAGTGGATCGTAAACTGTGACCGGACTCGTCTGAACCGCCATGAAACTCACTCAGTCTCGTCCAAAAGTAACAAGAAACTAATCTGAAGCCGGTTCAAACTACTGTAAAACCAACCAACCGCAACTAGTCAAGAGTTAAACCAACACTAGTCTGAAGTTAATTTAAAATTATTCTGAAACTAACTCATAGTGTGAAGCCTGAGACCCATCCAAAGGTCGTCTGTACAGAAAACTAGGCTGAACTAAAATTAGTCTGAAACTAGTCCAAACTAGTCCGATATTGTCCAACAAATTATTACCGATAAACAATATTACTGTCCAAAACTTTTGAGACCAAATTAACCACAAATGTAATGATGATCTTTTAAATGCAATAAACTCCTGTTTCTCTTCTTTTTTTTTTTTAACCATTGTAATTGGAATGTCAAGAACTTTTAAATAATTCAAGTAAATTAAACCCCCCAAAAAAGTACTTTAATAAATATCACAACAACAAACAATAAAATAGTCTCTGTTAAAAAAAAAACCCAAAAACAAACAAACAACCGAATATATAACCACACACACCCAGAACAAAAAATAAATCAATAAATAATAGAAACCCCCAGCTGGTAGAACTGGGTCTGGTGGTTAGGATTTATAAGTTTGCCGTCCGGGCTGGACCGCGCTCATTCAGCTTTGCAATCGGCTTCTTTTTCTCCCAGTTTCTTTCCCACAGAGACAAAGATTCTAGATTATTGACCAGATGCGTCACTGAAACCGAGTGACGCCGTCGTTCCGCCTGTTTGGAGGCGAGACGAAGAAAACAAACGGCTGTTTTCTTTTATTGTTTCGATTAATCGATTTCTTGACCATCTGAAGGTAATCCAAAACTAATCCGCTCGAAACTGAACACGAACCAGTGACATCATAAATCTATTTTTTTTTGTCGGGAGGATCAGTGCCGACAGTTACCTTGTAAAAGTAATCTGATTACTGATTACTAGTTACTCCTGATAACTTCCTGATTACTTGTTTTTAAAAGTAACCAACTTTTTAGTTACTCTCAGCAGCTGTCGACAACACCCCCCCACCGTCTCAACATAAAAAAGAAAACAGGTTTTGCTTAAAAATTCAGAAAAAAGGGGCGGGGCTTCCTGCCAGTATATCTTTTTACTCAGGTGAATTACAAAAATAGTGTAACATCTCTGCAGTTGTGTTCTTGATGCGATGATTTGGTTTTGTGAGGAAGTTTGTTAGTTCCTTTTCTTTTGTGTCACCTGAACGCACCGTTAGAGCGAGCTGGTCTGTGATTGGCTGAGAGTTGAGAAGGGGGCGGGGCAGCTGAGCGTGCAGACACGGAGAGCGGAGGAGCGGCCCGGACTTAGTAGAAGACTAATGAGGAGCTAAAGTATTTAGTAAAATAGTAACGTGTGTGTGTGTGTGTGTGTGTGTGTGTGTGTGTGTGTGTGTGTGTGTGTGTGTGTGTGTGTGTGTGTGTGTACCAGTAAGAGGCAGGGCTCCTGTTTCCTGTTCGCTCTGCGAGGTTTACTGTGTCCGGCTGTCAGACCGGCCTGGAAGATGGTTCTGGGTCTGGGTCTCTCCCTCAGACTCAGCTTCTCCTGCACACACACACACACACACACACACACACACACACACACACACACACACACACACACACACACACACACACACACACACACACACACACACACACACACACACACACACACACACACACACTGAATGGTCCTCTCTTTCACTCTGGGTATGAGGAATCGTTAACGCCCCTGGACGGCGGTCGAACCTGGCTGAAGGAGTTCCAGGTACTTTCCTGCTCCTCACACTTTTCCTTCCTCCTCTTCCTGTTTCCTCCTGAACCCTGGTTACCGTCTGCGGAGGGAAACAACCAGTTCAACCGATCAGAGAGTCTCCCAGGTTAGGTGTGAAGCGACTCAAGATAAGCTGAAGCCAAACGAAGCCGTAACTTAAGTTTAGATAAGTGGAAGGGAAGCAGAGACAAACCCTGACTGTTCATTTAAAATACCACAAAGCAAAGTTACCATATGGGTACCGTGTTATTAAAAGAAGAAGACACTGACTGAAGGACGCACTTCAACATTCTCATAACTCAAGATACATATATTCACTGCATTTCCACTATTTTCCTTCCAGTAACTCTAATTCTGAATACATGCAGAACTAACATGCAAGCGTTCGTTCATAATGTAAACAAAGAGCCGTCGGGCTGAAACGTAACAGGATCCAGAGGAACACACCAGAACTGAAACTCCCACGGCTCATCCAACTCAAAACCGTCCCACTTCTAACAGGTTGTAGAAAAGATTGTTAGAGAAGAAGGGGAACAAAACTACATTCCAAGATGCTGAATACTAGAACGACAGTGAAAAAGGACGAGTAGAACAAAAGCAGGAGTTCAATTATGGAAGTGAGGAAATAAAACCAACATGAACCCGTTTAAAAAGCTTTTTAAATCATAAATCATTAGTAAGTAGAAGAGAAACTATTTGACAGTAATAATATATAATATATATTTAATGGTAAAAAATATCCTAATACTTAATAAACATGATAAAAGGTATATATTGTGATAGAGAATATTATTAATTTAAATATTGCCAAACTATATTTTATTTAAAATGTAATTGATGAAATTTAAATAGTATATTCATATTATGTACATGTGTATATATGTGTGTATATGTGTGTACTAATGTATAAATGTTTGATGTGCATGTATACACTGTATATATAAAACTGAAAACTAAAGAGCCTTGTTTGGGTTTTTTCTGATGTTTTAGGTGAAAACAAGCTTCTGCTTCAACCGACACACTTTCAGGTTGATAATTTCAGAATTCTGCCCAAACAAATTCAAATTCAATAATTCTAATTCTTCAACGAGATCTCCGTCTGTTGGTCCTCACCCTGGGGCGACGCGGCGTCTCCGTTCTGTTTGGGGCTGAAGGGCGAGGGCGGCTCGGCTGCCGTCAGAGGGCCGCTGTCACTGGTCAGCTCCACGCCGCCGCTGTGGTTCTGCGAGAGGCCGTCGGCCGGAGGCGTGTCTCCGTTCACCGGCGCCTGAACGCAACAGGGACAAAGCGCAGCGTTGGGACGGTCGCTGCACGAAGGCGAGGTTCGTGTCCTGGACGTAATCTTTGGAAGAGTGACGGTATTCAAAATATTTGGGGATGTGAGGTATTGTGAGGGAATGGAGGAGCAAAACAAGCAGGAAAACCATGAACAGGAATTTAAATACGCAGAAGTTTCAATCTGTTTATGTGAATGATGATTTTAATGAGGACTGTTCAGTTTTTATCAAACAAATTTAAAAATTAAAAGTAGAGAGTCAATACTTGTCCAAATCCAAAACGCATCCACGTTTCCAAAACTCGTCTCAAGAACAAAACCAAACGAGTTTATCAACGATGAAGACAAGTCGACAACCAAAACTACTCAAAATGTCAAACTAACTTTACAGTAATCCAAGAGCGTCCAACCGGCCTAAAACTAGTCC
The DNA here is from genome assembly GCF_963383615.2 of Lipophrys pholis. Lineage (NCBI taxonomy): Eukaryota > Metazoa > Chordata > Actinopteri > Blenniiformes > Blenniidae > Lipophrys > Lipophrys pholis. The sequence continues at coordinate 31,490,844 of NC_137630.1, read as the reverse complement.
AAAAATATTTTAAACAATCTACAACTTTACCGAAACTCTTTATCTGAAACTTTTCTGGAATAAATCCACAAGTCTACAATTATTCTAAAAGTATTTGACAGTTGAGAGAAAAATATTCAGAATTGATGGTTTACAAGTCATGTGAACATTTTCATTTTGTAAAACGAATCCAAAACTGGTCCACAAGTCGTCCACAAACTAATACTTGACTACCTAACAAGCCATTTAACAATTAGTCGATTTGTTGTGTTTCCGTGACCTGTTTCCACGGCAACGGTGCTCGAAGCCACAGGAAATGACACTTTTCAAAAACGCTCCGACTCCGTGTAGACGGTGGAAACGCTGCTCCTGGTCACCATGGTAACTAGTAGTTCTGCACATGCTCAGTAGAGACAATCAGAACAACGTTTCCTCTTGTGGCGTCATGACTCCCAGTCCATATTCTCCTGGACTTGGTACTTTTATTTTGACAGTCACCATAACAACAATCCAACTTGGTGGTCTGTCCACTGGAATGTCCGTGTTCTCCCACCGTTAATGTCTGTGTGCTTTCAGTACTAAAACTAACCACAGCACCCACTAGTGGACAACATGCTAACTACATCATTCTCAGTGTTTCTGCTGTTTCCATGGAAACTGGCCAACAACTAAACCAACCCTAGAAAAGGAAGATTTGTCTGAATGTCATGAAATAAACCTCTGGGCTGCACGTCTACGACGCCTGCTATTAGAACACCGTCTCTGCCACGGCAAACTGCTCCCAATGAGAGTAACGCTGCAGGTCGCGGTCGGGACTTGTTCAGATCAGAACAATTGAAATCTCCAGATCAGAGTAGACATGAGGAGCGGGGCCTTCTGTTCAAGCTTCGTCTTGCCAGCAGCGATAAACAAAGAATGACTGACAGAACAAACACGAACCTAAGATGCAAATTCTCTAAAAAAAAAAAAGAATCGGACAAAGGTGCTAATGATGAGAGGAATCACTTCCAACGTGAGGTGGCTGAGCAGGAACACGTTACAGAACGACCACAGGAACCTTTCACACTGATCCTTTATTACCTCGTTTCTCATGGAGCCGCCGGACCCACAACATCTATTGAAACTACAGGCGGCGCTGAACGGGTCAGCGAGTGGATATAAGAAGAAGAAGAAGAATAAGAATAAGAATAAGAAGAAGAATAGGAGGAGGAGGAGGAAGAGGAGGAGGAGGAGGAGGAGGAGGAGGAGGAGGAGGAGGAGGAGGAGGAGGAGGAGGAGGAGGAGGAGGAGGAGGAAGAAGAAGAAGAAGAAGAAGAAGAAGAAGAAGAAGAAGAAGAAGAAGAAGAAGAAGAAGAAGAAGAAGAAGAAGAAGAAGAAGAAGAAGAAGAAGAAGAAGAAGAAGAAGAAGAAGAAGAAGAAGAAGAAGAAGAAGAAGAAGTCCCAGACGAGCTCAGTAGGTAGAGCGTGAGACTCTCAATCTCAAGGTAGAGGGTTCATGTCCCACGGCGGGCGCCACCTTCCTGTGGGCTCTCCACCTTCCTGTGGGCTCTCCACCTTCCTGTGGGCTCTCCACCTTCCTGTGGGCTCTCCACCTGCAGGAAGGTTCTTAATGGTGCAATGTGATCTGGGTGACGGTGCTCAGACTGACACCACCACCACCCGGGAACGGAGAAGAGGGAGGAGATGGATGGATGGATGGATGGATGGATGGATAATAATAATAATAATCATAATAATAATAATACTCATACCGCTTCTTTCCACTCAGTGTCAGTAGTGAGTCCCTCACCATGTTAACGTTTATTTAGTATTTATTTAGTATACATCTTTGTGTATGTATGTATATATGTTGGTTCAGTTATGTGATTTGAAATAAGTATGTATGAAGATACGAAGAGGGGAAGCGTTCTCCAGGGGACACTGGCCTTGGATGTTAGGGCGTCACCACATCAGAGGTTTGACTGTACTCCTAATCTAATATCAATACCCGGTAATACCAGATGTACAATATATGACGATGTTTGTACAGAATCATATCGTAGTAACTATGTGAAGAAGTCAGTGGGGTGAAGCTTGAAGGGATTAATTCAGGATAAAAGCTGGATTTAAGACAAACGTACCCAGAGGCTGCTAACTTCCCGCGTTCAAAACTTCCACCGTTTATTTAGGTCTTATAAGCCTTGCGGGGAAAGCTTGGCGCTTGTCCTCCGATCACTCTGCAGTTTAAACATGGGATTATTTGTCGGATCCGCCGCTGAAAGCGGGAGAGAAGAGCAGCTGTGGCGCAGATGGAACGCCGGCGGATCGAGCAGCGCTTCAGACGGACGCTAATCGGAGGCTGTTTGCAATTGTGAGACGTCGTAAAACAAGCGGCGCCGGTGGGCCGCGTGTTGGTGAACAAAAACGCTCCCCTGGAACAACTGAACCCTGTGAACTGCAGCGGAGGACGACCCATCAAATACATTAGGATAATATATCATATCCTACATATCATATTGACAATGCAGAACATTTCATGATCTGTATTGTAAAACGACTGAATAAAAACGGCCGGATTAAGCTGAAGTTCCAGACGTTGTTTAGACTGAAGCTCGACTTCATTTTGCTTCGTTTGTGAAGCTGCAGTTTGTTTTTCGTTCTGAGAGTCGAATGAGTCAATCTAACGCCGCGGGAAGAGATTCGTGTTTTTATTTTACACCGATAACCCATCAGACAAGTTACTGTAATACTACGACTGTTAGCAGGAAGGTGTTGGTGAAGGATTAGGTCGTAGATCATCTTCCCTGCTAACATCCAGATTATAGAGCATCGTCGTCCTCCAACATCAGATTATATAGCGCATCTTCCTCCTTTAACACCCAGATTATAGAGCATCTTCCACCGAACATCCAGATTATAGAGCGTCTTCCCCCAAACATCCAGATTATAGAGGATCTCCATCCTCCAACATCAGATTATATAGAGCATCTTCCTCCTCTAACATCCAGATTATATAGGGCATTTCCTCCGAACATCCAGATTATATAGAGCATCTGTCTCCTTTAACATCCAGATTATAGAGCGTCTTCCCCCCAAACATCCAGATTATAGAGGATCTCCATCCTCCAACATCAGATTATACAGAGCATCTTCCTCCTCTAACATCCAGATTATATAGAGCATTTCTTCCGAGCATCCAGATTATATAGAGCACCTTTCTCCTTTAACATCCAGATTATAGAGCATCTTCCTCCTTTAACACCAGATTATAGAGCATCTTCCACAGAACATCCAGGTTATAGAGCGTCTTCCCCCAAACATCCAGATTATAGAGGATCTCCATCCTCCAACACCAGATTATACAGAGCATCTTCCTCCTCTAACATCCAGATTATATAGAGCATTTCCTCCGAACATCCAGATTATATAGAGCATCTTTCTCCTTTAACATCCAGATTATAGAGCATCTTCCTCCACTATAATCCAGATTATAGAGCATCTTCCTCCACTAACTTCCGATGAACTCGATTATTAGACAGACAGCTCAGCTCCACCACAAAATGAAAACTAAAATCATCATCACAAGAATACTTTCCCTCAGTACTCAGTTACTCTGATTCGAGGTGATTCTACTTCTTCCTCTGAGGAAACTGTGATGAACTCTTCTGAGCGAACAGCTGAAGGAAAACACGTCTGAACCACTAAAGAATGACAGAAAGACCTCAGGGTCCCTCTGTCTGTCTTCACCTCCATTATCTCTCCTTCTTCAGAAAGTGCAGGTGATTATCCTCCGTTCGTCTGGCTTCAGTGGTTATGACGGATTTACTAGGTTTGTTCTACATTTACGAGTCGCTCTAATGTTCTTGGGATGTTGATGATAAATAATCAGCAGGTAGGAGAACTGAGTGAAGGTGAAGTTTAGATGGAGCTCAGAGTAAATAAACGTCTTTAATCCAGAGGACCACAAACAGCCTGCCGGGCCTCCATCAGGGAGGATTGTAGATTGGTCTGAGTGGAGGAGGAGGAGGAGGAGGAGGAGGAGGAGGAGGAGGAGGAGGAGGAGGAGGAGGAGTCTGCACAGGGAGAACATGAGGGGAGGTCCTGCTGAACGCTGCGACATGTTGGCATCAGTCATTGACTCTCTGTCACTCAGGTAGCCGTGTACACCTTCATCATCATCATCATCATCATCCTCCTCCTCTTCCTCCTCCTCCTCCTGAAGCTTTAAAGTCCGCCTCTCACTCCGTCACTCATCCGGGGTTTTCTCACTGAGTTTCACTTCCTGTACAGCGTCTCGCTGCTCGCTCAGATAGAAAGTGGAATATTTTCTCTCTTATTGATGCCGACGACTGTTGTTCACACCGACGACTGTTGTTCACACTGCCGACTGTTGTTCACACCGACGACTGTTGTTCACACCGACGACTGTTGTTCACACTGCCGACTGTTGTTCACACACGACGACTGTTGTTCACACTGACGTCTGTTGTTCACACCGACGTCTGTTGTTCACACCGACGATTGTTGTTCACACCGACGACTGTTGTTCACACTGACGTCTGTTGTTCACAGTGCCGACTGTTGTTCACAGTGCCGACTGTGTTTCACACTGACGTCTGTTGTTCACAGTGCCGACTGTTGTTCACACCGACGTCTGTTGTTCACACTGACGTCTGTTGTTCACACTGACGTCAGGTGTTCACACCGACGTCTGTTGTTCACACTGACGTCGCGCAGCCGAGATGTCATTGTTATGAGACAAAATCACGGTTTAGTAACGCAGCGTGCTTGCGGGAATCTAATTACTGTTTTGGCAAAAGTAATCCCTTACTTTAATTGTAACTTGAAAAAAGTAATCAGATTACACACGTTCTCACACCTTATATATGGAGTGCCCGTCAGTTGCACACAATATGGGATCGCGCTTCAGAGAGAGATTACAAGTCAAAAGAGTAAAGTCGAAAGTATCTTGAAGAAAAGCAGCAGGGAGCCAGTCGAAGAAATTCCTAGTCACTGCTTCTCAAACGAAGTAAAACTTCATAAACAATGCAAGTATTGCATGTTGCAGAGAAACTACAACCAGCGGCTCTTCACAAGTTGAATTGTTGGTTTTTCCCTGTAAAAGCATCTTGAAGTGACGCTGTTGTATTTGAAGCTCCAGAAATAAAAGTGAAGTGAGTTGAGGTATCAAGTATTGTGACGTCGGCATAAATATACAAATACTTTTGCTCCACGTTCACGGAGGTAAACGTGGAGTGAATGGAGTGTGTTCGCAGGTCGTCCACACACACACACACACACACACACACACACACACACACACACACACACACACACACACACACACACACACACACACACACACACACACACACACACACACACACACACACACACACACGCGCGCGCAGGAAACGGCCACCTGAGGGAGTCGGGGGTCAAAGTTCACAGGGTGTTAACCTCTCTTAACAAAACGTTTTTTACCACCCTGGTTGAGACCGAGATGGTTTTCCTTCTCCGCGCTGCAAGTCTCAACAACAACGTGAGCTCATATAGTTTACGCAGGCAGACGCTCAGGAATGTTATCTTTCTTTTTTTTTTATTTTGGCGGTCTGTCCTGATTCCTTCCACTTACATCAATCAATGACACACACACACACACACACACACACACACACACACACACACACACACACACACACACACACACACACACACACACACACACACACACACACACACACGCAGGTAATTACAGCCGGTGACTCATATCTGCTGAGTTCCATCTTTTTAAGTCGGGTTTCCCACTGAGACCTGACGGCCGACTGGAAGAAGGGATGAACGTTGTGACGAAGAGGAGGAGGAGGAGAGGAGGGTGAGAACACACCCGACCAGGGGAAGAGAAAGAGGAGACAGGAAAGAAAAAAAAAAAGGCAGGTGGTGGATGGAAGGAAGGAAGTGTCCCGTTCAGATGGAGTGATATACGAGAGAGAGAGAGAGAGAGAGAGAGAAAGAGGAAGAAGTGATAACGGACGACTGGAGCTTCAGTTTATGTTCCACATGTTTACAGTTTCAGGGAAGCAGAGAGACGCTCGGCTCTACTGCCTCCAACCTGCATGTCTCTCTTACATTCACCCTCGTCTCATTCACTCACCCTCACTTGCATCCATTCACCTTCTCATTCATTCATTCGTCCTCTCATTCATCCTCTCATTCATTCATTCATTCGTTCACCCTCACATCCTCCTGTGGCACGCTGGCCCCTCCTGTCCAGACATCTGTCTTGGCATCGATACACAAAGTCTTGGAAAAGCACAGCTGGTTCAGAGGGGGAGGTAGTGTGTGTGTGTTTGTGTGTGTGTGTGTGTGTGTGTGTGTGTGTGTGTGTGTGTGTGTGTGTGTGTGTGTGTGTGTGTGTGTGTGTGTGTGTGTGTGTGTGTGTGTGTGTGTGTGTGTGTGTGTGTGTGTGTGTGTGTGTGTGTGTTCGTGTTCCACTCACGGTGGCCGTCATGTTGTTGTTCTCCTCCATGATGGCAGCAGAATACTTGTTAGAAGGCATCGCTGTGGCGGTCGACTGGTCTGACGTTGTTCCGGACTCCTTTTCAAACCTGGAACCGAAACACAAGGCCCCTGAAATAAATCCAGAGCTGAGTTCTTGAATCCAGACCTGGGTTCTTGAATCAGTATCGGTCTGATGAAATAAAGTGATCTGATATGAGTGTTGGTGCGGCGTGGGGTGCATGCACAGTAGCAACGTTTTGAGTTTTCCTCATCTCCAGTGGGCCGGACTGGTAGAATACCGCCATGACAGACCTTTAAAAACTATTTTAATGAAACCTTCTGGTTCAACACACAGTGAAATGTCAAAGCTGTTGCATTCTGGGAGTTTGTTTTTAACAAAACCATCTTTATTCTCCCCGTTGTTCTTCAAAAGTTTCCCGTCCAAACAGGAAACATCTGCATCCATGCGACACCATGAAAACGACACAAAACAATGTAGTATATACTGCAGGCTATAGGGGGCGCTGTAACGCCGCCACAGAAATACACCAGAAACGGAGAAGAAGAAACTGACAAATCCATAAAATCTAACAAATCTCCTTATTAAAGCAACGAGCATCAGCAGCTTCTGTAGCTGCAGCAGGTAGTCCGCCATGTTGTCGTTAAGTGATGTCACGGGGAGAGGCGGGATTATGACACCGAGGCCGCGTTTTCTAATTCCTCCACTCTTGAACGTTTTCAAAAGAAACAAAACATTTTCAGGCTCCTAAGACGCTGCGTCATGTGGACGATCCGACAGAAACCGTGGTCAAATGAAACGGCGGCGGCGTGTGGGTGGGGCCTCTGCGTGTGGGTGGGGCCTCTGCGTGTGGGCGGGACCTCGGCGTGTGGGCGGGGCCTCGGCGTGTGGGCGGGGCCTCGGCGTGTGTGTTTCTCTTAAGAAATGTTTTCTGACCCCTGGTTTTGGTTGTTTTAGTTTTTGGGGGTGTTGATGCCGAGTCTCAGAGCTGAATCCACCGTTTAAACTTCATAGAGAAACAAGTGAGTGTGAAGTTGTGTGTTCAGCGTCTGAAGCCGCGTATGAATGAAGACGTGTCCTGAACCGGCACACGGCCCGGTTCCACACCCGTCACACGATCCGGTTCCACACCCGTCACACGGACCGGTTCCACACCCGTCACATGATCCGGTTCCACACCCGTCACACGGACCGGTTCCGCACCCGTCACATGATCCGGTTCCACACCCGTCACATGATCCGGTTCCACACCCGTCACATGATCTGGTTCCACACCCTTCACACGGCCCGGTTCCACACCCTTCACACGGCCCGGTTCCACACAGACCCACAGACGTCCACAGTCCTCGCAGGTCCGACTGGCGGCTGCCGGGTCGTCCAGTTCAAGCCTGCTTCAGCACATAATTACTCCCTGTTTGTGTTTCCCCTGACCAGGTTTTTCCCTGTGGGAAGGACGAGAGAGAGAGAGAGAGAGAGAGAGAGAGAGAGAGAGAGAGAGAGAGAGAGAGAGAGAGAGAGAGAGAGAGAGAAAACCACATCACGTCCCACCAAAATAGTCCTAACTGGATTCTTGTCACAGCCGCGGCGCGACTACAGTTCCCGTCTTATTTTTACTTCCTTCACTTTGACGTTACTGCGATCTGCTTTATAAACTTCCAGTCTCACAGATATGCTGCTGAGTGTGTGATAAAGTAACTAGTTACTGTAAAAGGATTACTTTTGGCACCAATCAATAGCACAGTTACTGAGGTTACTTTTTGCTCTACATGAAAGAAGCTGGTGTCTCTCATTAACAGTTACTTTTTCACTAAACTGTTACCACCGAGTACTTTAGTACTCCTGAACCAAGTCGTTAGCATTAGCAGTCTGAGGCATCGAAGTCACACCCAACTATGAGTCGCAGGACCTGCAAACTATGGAAAACAAATATGACTTATAGTCCGGAAACTACGGTAGTTACTACAACCGTGAGGACCAGCGTTTCCGCCATTTACATGGAGACGGAGCCCGAGAGTTTTCAAAAAGTTGTGTTTTCAGTGGCCCTGGGGCCAAAACACGACGAAAACACAACAATTACAGGTCAACAATGACGGTGGTGTCTGCGGTGCTATATAAATAAAGTTGAATTGAATCATGGCGGTGTAAACGGGCCTGAACGTGAAGTAAGGAGCCGACTCCGTCAACTCCGGTTCCCTGCAGTCTGGTTGTGATTCAATCCGACTCCATCTGCCACTAGAGGGCGCTGTACCACAGTGTGAGAGCAGGACTGCTTTATAACTGATTGCTTGTTTTACTTAATACAAATATTAAGACAAATTTCACCTTGGAAACACCGACGACCACCGAGCGGCCTGAAGTGGCAGTTTATCGAGTTCCTGCAAGTAAAATCCACGTCTCGTTTTCTGAACGTTATCGAGGAACAACGTTCCTGATCGCCAGCCGGCGCGTTAACGACTGCGCCGGCGCACTTCAGCTTCCAGAAGCGGAGAAAAGGGAAGTGAGAATGAATGAGAGGGGGCGGGGGAGGATGGAGGGCCGAGCGAGGGGTCGAGCGAGGGGCCCCGGAAAAGGGGGACGCGGAGGGAGTGAAAGGAGGGTGGGGGGGGTGGGGGGTCTTCACATCAAAGTCGTGTCTGGTGGCTGGAGATTAGGGAGCGCATTGCAAGAGGGGATTGTTCACTCCCCGGAGTGTGTGTGTGTGTGTGTGTGTGTGTGTGTGTGTGTGTGTGTGTGTGTGTGTGTGTGTGTGTGTGTGTGTGTGTGTGTGTGTGTGGTGAAGGAGGGTGGGGGGGGGGATCAGCTCCTCAGGGTCTCTCTCTGGGAGCTGCATTCCTCATCTGTCATGTACTTTACGGCCCCTTGCCGCTGGGATGCAGCCCTACAGTTGATGTGGTTTCTACGTCGCCTGTTCCAGTGTCTGAGCGGTGGAGGACGGCAGGATCTTTCACTCTTATCAGATGTTCAGCGGCTGGTTTGAGCTTCAACACCTGCAGACAAACACCCAGACGTCCAGATTCCAACCAGAATCTCATCAGTTTTACAAGATGCTTGTAACTTGGGTTAAAACATCTGGAACGGGTGTTGGAGCCAAAATCCTTTGTTCACTCACCCTCATGAGGAAGGGGGGGGGGGGCGAGGAGGGGGGTGAGCCACGTTTCTTTGAGAACAAAGAAACCATGTGCTCAACCCTGGAAAATTCGCCATTGATCACATGACCCCCCCCTGGGGGGCCCCCGGGTCCCCCCTCCTCTAGCTGCGGCACTGCAGCTCGACGGCAGGGGGACCCAAAATCCCGTCATCACCGGGTCACCGGCCCGGTGACGCGCAAGCCAACCCCGCGTGGATTGGCTGAACCACGGCCAACGCCGCGGGGAGCCCGGAAGACATCATAACGGTATAAATTCAGGCCCGGGAAGAGATCCAGCCTCTTCCAAAACGAAATCGCGTCAACCCAGACGCACCTTTTCGTAAGGAGACAAAGCGCCTCGTGTTAACGCACCTGGACCGGGCCTGAATTTTCTTCACCTCGCTGGACGAGCTCAAGAAAAGCGGGAATTCCCTTTATTTTTGGTTTCCCCTTCTTTTTTTCTTCCCTTTTTTTTGTTTGCATCATCCGGACCCCGAGCGCGCGCTGCAACCGCACGCTCGTCTGCAGACCGACCTGAGCATCGCTTCTTCACTCCCCCCCTCATCGCAAGAAGCTGCTGATCGCCCCTCGGATCACACTACGGGTTTCCCCTCCGTAGTCCACGTCAGGTCTCTATTTTCTGGGACGCCAGAGAACCGCCCGCGGCCACAAATCGACGGATTTCACCTGGCCACGGAAGCACGTTTCCCCCTCGTCCAACCAAGTAAGGCTTAGAGTCTGGGCAGGAATTAGAATAACGTGATATTATTATTGCTGTGTGTTTATTGTTGGTACTTGTAACTTTGGGACGCCGATCCCTGTTTCTGAGTACTTTTGTGTCTACGCGTGGACGGCCATCCACGCGAATCATCGCACGCACGCGCGAGCCTCCTCATCCTCAGCTCACGCTTCTGCTCCCAGAGTCCATATCTGCCTGAACAGCCGTTTTTGGACTCTGTACGTGTAAGCTGAGGCGGTCGCGTCAGTGTACACAGTCAGACACCCCCTCCTCTCTCCTCTCTCTCTCTCCTCTTCTCCTCTGTTTCCCTGTTCACTAACCAGCGCACGGTACGGCCGCCGCTGCCTCCAAGCGCCTCCTTTCAGTGCGTCCCTGGGACCGTGTGTAGTTCACTGCGGCTCGGATTTCTCGGCCACAAGGAATCCGGCGCGCTCCCGACGGCTACGGCCCGTGCGGAGCTCAGTGACGTCACGCTATCCCAGGCAGAGCACGCCGAGCGCCTCTGGTGACCGGGTGGGTAATCACATCGATTTCCTCGCCGGGTCGCCGAGCCGTTTGGCGCCCTCTGGTAGTCGCGTGGGTAATTGCAACCGCTCGTACCGCCATCTGGTGGTTGCATTAAGTCATCACAACTGCCCCGCGCGCCGACGCGCACCTAGTGGCCAGATCGGGTGATTACACCGGACCGCCGACGTCTACCTCCCTCTGGTGGACGTTCGTGGTCATTACCCTCTCACCAAGTCACGCCCCTTTCGCTCCACAAACCCGCACACACACACACACACATCGCTCCCCACACTCGAACACACACACACCCACTCACACACATCGCTCCCCCACACTCGAACACACACACACACACACACACACACACTCACACACACACACACACACTTTATTAGCTGGCTTTGTTTTGTATTGTGTTGTTTTATGAGATCTTGCTTGATGTTTATTGATTAGATGTGATTCATAGATTGATGATTTAGGAATAGACGTTTGTTAATAAACACTTAATAGTTGAATTGAACGATTCTTGGTGGTTTTTGTGTGCTTTTCAGCGACAACTGCTGGTTGTAACAGTCAGTGCTCGGATTTACAGCCTTCCTTTCCTGCTTCAGTTAAATTGCGATTATCATTTCAATCAGAAATAATAATTTAAACATTTTAATTGAACTTTCTTTTTTAAGACTGATGTTTCGTTTAAGACCCTAACTTCAGCTGGTGCCCCGACTTTGATTAAGTAACGGTAATATTCAATTGATTAATAGTTTGAATGGTTTAAATCAATTTCAATGATTTTAACGCTTTGGGTAATTTAACACACCTAGGAGGCGTTGGCGAATGAATGCAGGTTTTCCACGGGAATAACCCGCATTGCTTTTAAATAATTTTAAGTGTTTCATCGCATTTTCTGTGGTTAATTACCCGCACTATTATTGATTGATCTGTTACCCAGTTAACCTAATCACAACTTGAATTGTCTCTAAGCTATTGTTCATTTATTTTTGTTGCAGATAGATAATTTGTATGCTTTATTAATTAATAAATTAGTCAATTTATTCAATTAATACTCAAGAGTGCTTTTAATCATTTTTAAGTGGTTTTCGTGCATCTCAGCATCCAATTATCCAGTATTATTAATTCATAAAGCGCAAGTTTATCCAATTAATAATCCTAACTGCATTTAATTCAATTTCAATGGTTTAGCTCATTCAAATAACTCATTGTATTTAATTAGTAAACCCCGACTTTACTTAATTAATTCCAACTCCTCCTTGATTACTCCCGATTGTTATTAGATAAATAACCAAACTTGTTTGATTAACAATCCATTCTAAATTACTTGCAGATCACCTTCGGTGGTCCACTCCACCGAAGTAATTCAGCCTCCCCTCAGTTATTGACTTACAAATCGCAGGTTTGTTTCATTGATAACTTGAATCATAGGTTGCTCTCCGTAATTTAATCATCACTCGTAATCAAGTACCGTTGTTCATTGATAGGTCAATAGCCATTTGTGACGCCTTCGCAGCTTGAGCTTTTCCCCGGTTACTCCAGCGAGTCGCCTCCTGTGGGTCCACAGGCGCTTCGGTAGGTCACGCCACTGACCCGCAGTTGTCAACAAAGGAGTGACCCGTCACGCCTGTTGACCGGTCGTGCCACTGGTGGACCGCCTTCGCGATTGGACCCCGTGGAGGTTCCTCCCGTCAGGCGACCCTTTTTAGCTCAAAGCTGTTGGCCGATAACTGACTATTTACTCCAATCAACCTTTATAGCTTTGCATAACTTACACTTGGTACATTACCTTAGTAATCTATTACTCCAGTAATCCATTACTTTGGTGGCCTACCGCTAGTGATCAGTAATTGTCAACCCGTAAATAACAATTTACCTCTGTTTGGCGATTCGTTTATATGTAAATTACCTCTGACAGGGTAGAACCTTCCGGTAGCCTACCACTAGGGTAATTTGCATATTCTGATCACACGCTGACCCCAACATAATGGTGCCCCGTGTGAGGCTGTTGTAAACCAGCATTGTTACGAATAACTGCACAAAATAATCCTGAATCGTTCACTTAAGGTGTAGCCGTTAACTTTATTCTCCCAGAATTGGTTTTCAAGATACACTTTTTCAGCACTGTCGAACAAAGTCACTTGTGGTGTGAAATCAGTTGTGAAGTGGTTAGTGCCTTGCTTTCCCTGCATTCTACGCATGATTAACACGCTGTGTTAAGATTTCTGACTACGATTAATAGACACTAACAATATTGCTCGCCAAGGTGTTAGACGCATCTGACTAACTTGGATAGGGTGCAGCTCGAGCAATTAACGAAACCGAGAGGTTTGTAAGACACAGGTACAGCCGTTACCTGTGCAGTAGCAAAGCTAATTTGCCGTTAACCACAGCTAACGTTGTTGACTTCGGGCGTAAATCTCAACCACTCAATGGAGGGTAAGAGTTCCCGGGCACAGGGAGCCGAGGCTCCGCCGGTGCTAACTGAGCCGGCCATACGAGACGTGGTGTCCCACCTCGTCCGTCTCTCCTTGGAGGAGAAAGCAAATCTCGAACGCTACAGCGTTGAGATTTGCGAAGAAAAGATCCGAGAGCTGGTAAGTTTTGTCAACAACCCAGGGGACAAGCCGGCACGTACAGTGCCGGACGTCCTGGGCCAGATCAGCCTGCTCTACCAGCGTAGAGCAGAGCTACAGTCAAAGGAGGCGGAGGAGCGTACGGATCGGCTGCGTCTGGACAACCAGAGGCTATCCAAGGACAACGCTCGCCTCCGACAGGAGCTGGACGCCTCCAAGGACGAGGATCAGCCTTCAGAGCCCGAGAAGCAACGGGCTCTGCCTCCTCATAAGGAGACGAAGGTCGATGAGTGCACACTAGAGAGTGAGCCTCAGATCCAGGAGTTAAAGGAAAACCTAGAAGAAGCTCAGTCGCTAATCGCGATGGGCATGGAGAGGGAAGAAAGTCTCCGACACCAGCTTTACACTGCCACCCTAGGTGCGCAACGTGACCCTAATTGGGGTCGTCGTAATCTGGCTTCGCCAGAGAGGTCTGGCACTATCGACTCCTCATGCGCCACAACGCAGAGGTATGACGCCTCATATAGCTTAGATGGTGATTCTTTTCAGCCCACGCGCAGCCGCAGCACGGTGCGCTTCGACGACTCCGCCACTCCTTCCCATCTGCAGCCCCCACGCGACGCTAGCAGTCGGGAGCAGGGGTCCAGGAGGGTGCCTCTACACCCCAGTAGACCTCCCTTGTATGGCCCTAGCGGCCCCGACCCGCGTCAGACAGCAGTCCACGGGGAACTGTCGTCAGAGGACTCTGACGGCCCCAGTCCCGTGAGGGGGTGGGATGTCCGGACCCGCCAGCTCGAATCCCTCGCAAAGGACATCGAACGCTTTGACCCGAGCAACAAGGACGCGAGTATCGAGGACTACCTCCGTGAGGTTGAACGCTGCCTCCTCGACATCGCACGTCCTTCCATGCGGGAGAAGCTAAAGCTTCTCTGGAAAACAACGTCCAGAACAGTCCATGTTTTCATGGAATCCCTGCCGCCAGACACCCGAGACCGGTACTCCACCCTCTGCCAGGCTCTCCGGGAAGAGTATTCATTGTACAATGACCCTGCTTCGGCAACGTTTGGTGCATTCGCGATCACCCAACGGAAGTCTGAACCTCCAAAGGAGTATTACAGGCGCCTACGAGTGGCCTACTTCCAAGGCCGCAATGCACCGGGGTTGGAGGAAGATCACGCCTTCAAGTCTCTGTTTGTCAACAACCTCCACGACAGTGGGAGGTTCGATGTGGCTCTATTTCGCAGGACCGCCAAACCCACCATGAAGGAACTGCGCCAGCACGCGCAGATGGTGTGGGAATTGCGTCAATGCCCGGGTAAGAAGCCTGACATTGACCAGAGGGTCCTGGAAATGGAGCCAAGGGAAAACACGGATTTGAGGCTTGAGGGCGATGAGTTGCCGACACCCAGAACGAATGCTGGAGGAGGGTCTGGTACACCCTCTCCGTCTGAGCAGAAAGGCGCACAACCAAATCAAAAGGGGGGACAACAGAATCAAAAGGGTGGAAAATGGGCCAGGTCAGAACAAAACTTCCAACCGAAGAAAGGGCCCGACCCGAATTCAAAGTGGAAAATGAAAGGTTCGGAAAGGGACCACGGTCGCTACAGAGCTGACCAGTTAAAGACTGAGCTACAGCAGTGGGTTCAAACCTGCATCAAAGAGGCTGTACAGAACTTGGACCTGTCCAACCAAAGGGGGCGCCACCCCCCCTCAAGGGGACGGGGACGTAGGCCCCCTCCCTCCTGACTAGAGCGGCGGCCCCGACCCACCACAAACAAGGTTTACCTTGTCGGGTGGGGGGGAGAAACAGGTGAGGCGGGAGAACGTTCAAGAACGACAGCTTCCCAGTCCACCGATTTGCCGTTCCTGACTTTCTTAGGCAATCTCGTGCACCGAGAGAACGCCAACCGCATCTACACATCCGTGGTGGTGGGAGGATGTGTAAACGCCCTCGCGCTGTTAGATTCCGGGTCCGAAATAAGCCTAATGTGTTCAGCCACCTTCGCCGAGCTTGCGAGAGCTCTGCTGTCTCTTGGAAAGCCACTGCAGGTCGAAGCTTGCAGCATTAACATCAGAAGCTTCACTCAGGACACTTCACCCATCACCCAACGCGTCTGGGTGGATGTCACTTTCCAAGAGATGTCTTTGGTGCATCCCATCTATGTCACCACGCTGGACACAGAACCATTACTCATTGGCCAAGATCTCCTTAACCGATTAGCCCCACTGATCGATTGCCGTCGCGGGTACCTTTGGGCCCAAGTACGCAACCCGACTCGAATCGGTCCAGACATGGACCCTCCCTCTTCTGACAGCATGAACGCTGCCATCGAGTCCAGAAGTTCTAATCCCATGTGTACGCCTTCCAAAGAATCTGGCTCAAACACCCCTCTTGTCATGCTCCCTGACGGCCAGCAGTCGCGGCAGTCTAGGAGCTATCAGTCTCTGAGAGAGCATCCATCATTCCTATGCGCACTGGCGAACGATGGATCTCCACTATACAATCCCCACATCGTGGGGGGGGTACACCTGAATGGGACCTTGGTCCCAGAGACACTCTTGGCTCTGTGGTCAGAGAAATCTGCCATTGATGCCGATCTTCTAAAGGATCTGTGCCAACACAACGCACTCCTTGTCCAAGTGCAGCACAGCCATCGCCTGCTTGCTGCAGGGTCGCCGCAGACACTAATCAAAGCAACTGGTGTATGTGCCCTCTCCGTGCAGATAGGGCAGAAGAAAGCCATGCACTATATGAGTGTCGTCCCGCAGCTCCGCCCTCCTTGTCACATAGGAGCGGATCTCCTTGTCAGGCTTGGAGTCCAGCTGGACGCCGTGAACCAGGTTTTGTGGTCACTGGCGAGCGCGGACACGCAGCATCTGACGACCGAGCCGGAGCAAATGGCATCCGGTCAGACGATCCCGCAGGCGTGTCACGCTGCTAGTGAGTTGGAAGCCACAATTCCAGCACGGACAGCCGGGTTCCCAATCCGTCTCGCACTGCTCAAGGGGCAGAGGATGCTTGGCCCACAAGCATTCTTTCAACCCTTACCGTGCTTTTCTGACCTTTGCCTGACAATTTGTGGCACACCCCTTCTAGAGCTAACCAACCGCTCAGCCTACCTGCTAGTCCAGAACCTGACCCACAATCCGGTTCAGGTGAATGCGGGAAAACCACTAGGCGTCTTGGTCGACAGCTCATTTCACGACTTCGAGCTCAGGGTGCCCGTCATTGGCGACCTACCTCCATCCCTCATCAGGGACGAGACACTCGACAAGGTGTTGTACACGTTCCCCACCCGCATGATCACCATTGCTCGTCACGAAGCCCTCGCACAGGAGGCAATCTGTGGTTCAACCCTCAGCACCGAAGGTGACATGATAGTGTACGCGCTGGCGACTCAACCAGAAAGTGCTGAGAACCCCGGTGGGCAGCCAGGGTCTGCACCGGAGGAACCGTACTCTGGTTTTGAGTCAGAGATTGAGCAGCAACTTGAAAAAGCAGATGCTCTCACGACACGGGAACAACGAGAAGCACTCAGAAATGTTTTCCGCGAATTTCAAGCGATCTTTGCTAGGGATGCACATGATTGTGGGGTTACAGACCTTCACCTAGTGCGCATTCCTACCGACCCAATGGCGCCACCATCCTTCGTACGCCAGTACAGAATCCCGCTGGCTGCCTATGAATCCATCCAGGAGATCCTTGACAAACTGCGAGAGAAGAACATTATCCGAGAGTGCAACTCGACGTACAACTCGCCAATCTGGCCAGTATTAAAACCCACTGGTAAATGGCGGCTTACCATCGACTATCGCCCGCTGAACAAACAGGTTCCTCTTTCTCGCTGGCCCATGATCCACCTGGATCAGGAGCTGGCCAAAGTAAAAGGTGCTCGTTTCTTTTCCACAGTCGACGTGGCAAATGGATTTTGGACCATGAAAGTGGATCCATCTGACCAGTACAAACTTGCTTTTTCCTTTGGCAACCGCCAGTACACCTGGAACCGGTGCCCATTCGGCTACTCAAACTCACCATCTGAGTTCAACATCTTCCTCCACAAAGCGATGAGTGACGCCGCCGCCCGAGGCAACCTCATCTATGTGGATGACATCCTCATGAGAAGCTGCACCTTTGAGGAGCATTTAGCCGAGATAAGACACGTCTTGAACCAGCTCCTGGCGGCAGGCGCCAAACTGGCACTTCGCAAAGGTCAGTGGTGCCGTACCAGGGTTGAATACGTGGGGTTACTGTCACCGGTGGCTTACCGGATCAGGATCCCAAAGCCAAGACAACCCCCGGTATACAAATGGGTCCATGCAAATCAGATCAAACCATTCAAGCCATTCAGTCTCCCGGGCCGAGAGGTTGAAACCCCTCCAAGCGAGGGGGGAGAACTTCTCGGCCAAGACCAATAACAAGCTCACTAGTAGGGCCTGGCAACTTGCATGCAAATAACACCCTGCATGCACTAACCCTGCTACCACCATCCACTCCCCAATAGTGATCACATCTCTCCGCTTCATCTGTTCCAGGATGGATCTCCCTTGGATTTTTGGCATCCTGCTCAGCCTCCGAGTCACCTCATCCATGGTGATAGTTGAACCAGGCCCCCCAACGGGCATCATCCTTCAGGGGTCGCCTGGACTTCTCATCACCCGGTGCGGCTTATACACCCAGAGGTTCTACGTGCGCCTAGACCCCTGGGATGTATACCGCAACCACATCCGCAAGCCCCCCCAGCTGACTGAGGGAAGGCTAAGCGGAATCCAGACCACCGACACCATCGAGCATGCGAAACAGGCAACGGTTCACATGCTTGAACAGTTGGACAAATTCATGGTCACTGAGAAAGACCTCAGCGACGGTAAGCGACCCAAGCGGTTCCTCGGTGCACTGCTCTCCGCAGCAGCAGGCATCGGCTCGCTGTTCTCGATTGGCCTCTCCGCAGCCAACTCGGTCAGCCTGAAGGCCCTTCAGAGACATGTCGGGGAACTCGAAGAAGAAATGCCGGAAATCCAACAGAGACTCCTAATACAGAGTGAACAGTTACAAGGCTTGACCAAAACGGTTCAGGGAACCATACTCACTGTAAACTTGCATTCTGCTTTAATCAATAACACCTTGCATGCCTTAACAACCTTGTCAAGTATCGTCAGTGAGGACATAACGTATGTGCGAATAGTCAGGGATCTTATGCAAGATCTCCTTAGAGAAGTCAGTTCCTCCGTGAGTAGCCTCAGTACCGGGAAGATCCCCACGTACTTAGTTCCACTAACACTGGTTGAACAGATTCTCAAGACCACTACCACCACTGTTGTACAACCTTCACAGGTACATCTGGCATATAGTCTCGGCAGTGCTATTCCGATCTCTGTGAACCCACAGAACCTAGAGTTAGGATTTATCCTAAACCTACCAATCATTGAAAAGCAGAATGGGTACCGTTTAAAAACCGTATTGAATGTGGGATTCTGGGAGGGTAACACACACGTACACCTCCGAACGCCACCCACACTCGCCTACCACGACGACAACCCCTCACTCTACCTGGTCCCCAATCTCAGCATGTGCACAAACACCAAAGACATTCACTGGATCTGTCCCAGCAACCCTTTCATTAGAGATGTCACCAACTATCTATGTGGGCTGAGGGCAGACGCCCCGGAGCAGAAATGTCAAGGTAGTTTGTCCATCAAAGATGAAGGAACCGAGACCAGAGTAGAGAGAGCAGGTAGTCGATGGCTCGTCAACACACCTCATTCTGAAGCGACCATGTCCTACGACCGCCATGATATAGCCACCAAGCTCACCCCGCCCAATCAAACAACATTCCTCAATGTCCCACCAGGGGCTACAGTACACATTGACGACATAATCCTCCATCATCTCGATGCCGACCGACACGAGGTGGAGATTGAGATGATGGATGCATTCGTCGGGCACAATTTCACAATTGATGCCACCCTCCAAAGCCAGCTTCTGGCTGAGGGAACCAAATTGATTAAATTCAATTTAAAGCCCACAGGGCTCTCAGCCACTTTCCCTAGGCGGGCAGGTGGACACCCATACCAAGACCATCCCATCAGCATGGCAGCGCTCGGAATGTTGCTCAGTGGCTGGATCATCACGGCCGTAGTGGCGTACGCGATGTACAAGTACATCCAGAAACTACAGGCCCGACTGGATTCCCTGACCCTGGTCTCGCCACGTTTTGTGGGCCCATCCACAAACACACAATAGGCCAGCCCTCACCCAACCAAGAGGTGAAGGCACGGCCTACTAACCCTTTTCCTAACCACCCGTTCCCTTCCTATTTCTCACTCTCCTGTCCCTTTCCTACCTCTTTCATGTTCACTGGTGACGACCCTTAAGAAATGAAATGTATGTGTGCTTAGATAGTTAGAATAGAAATAGTAAGTCTGCCCAGACTAGCCTTAGCCTGCCCAGACTAGCCCAGCCTGCTCAGGAAATAACCTCACATGTGAACTGGTGGACAGAGAAGGACAGTATGTTTCACAGGACATGGGGACGTTCACAGATTCTATGGATTGTTCGGCCCAGGTTTGCTCCAAAGACTGTGACCTGCATCCCACTCTTCGGAACAAAGGGGGGATGTTGGAGCCAAAATCCTTTGTTCACTCACCCTCATGAGGAAGGGGGGGGGGGCGAGGAGGGGGGTGAGCCACGTTTCTTTGAGAACAAAGAAACCATGTGCTCAACCCTGGAAAATTCGCCATTGATCACATGACCCCCCCCTGGGGGGCCCCCGGGTCCCCCCTCCTCTAGCTGCGGCACTGCAGCTCGACGGCAGGGGGACCCAAAATCCCGTCATCACCGGGTCACCGGCCCGGTGACGCGCAAGCCAACCCCGCGTGGATTGGCTGAACCACGGCCAACGCCGCGGGGAGCCCGGAAGACATCATAACGGTATAAATTCAGGCCCGGGAAGAGATCCAGCCTCTTCCAAAACGAAATCGCGTCAACCCAGACGCACCTTTTCGTAAGGAGACAAAGCGCCTCGTGTTAACGCACCTGGACCGGGCCTGAATTTTCTTCACCTCGCTGGACGAGCTCAAGAAAAGCGGGAATTCCCTTTATTTTTGGTTTCCCCTTCTTTTTTTCTTCCCTTTTTTTTGTTTGCATCATCCGGACCCCGAGCGCGCGCTGCAACCGCACGCTCGTCTGCAGACCGACCTGAGCATCGCTTCTTCACTCCCCCCCTCATCGCAAGAAGCTGCTGATCGCCCCTCGGATCACACTACGGGTTTCCCCTCCGTAGTCCACGTCAGGTCTCTATTTTCTGGGACGCCAGAGAACCGCCCGCGGCCACAAATCGACGGATTTCACCTGGCCACGGAAGCACGTTTCCCCCTCGTCCAACCAAGTAAGGCTTAGAGTCTGGGCAGGAATTAGAATAACGTGATATTATTATTGCTGTGTGTTTATTGTTGGTACTTGTAACTTTGGGACGCCGATCCCTGTTTCTGAGTACTTTTGTGTCTACGCGTGGACGGCCATCCACGCGAATCATCGCACGCACGCGCGAGCCTCCTCATCCTCAGCTCACGCTTCTGCTCCCAGAGTCCATATCTGCCTGAACAGCCGTTTTTGGACTCTGTACGTGTAAGCTGAGGCGGTCGCGTCAGTGTACACAGTCAGACACCCCCTCCTCTCTCCTCTCTCTCTCTCCTCTTCTCCTCTGTTTCCCTGTTCACTAACCAGCGCACGGTACGGCCGCCGCTGCCTCCAAGCGCCTCCTTTCAGTGCGTCCCTGGGACCGTGTGTAGTTCACTGCGGCTCGGATTTCTCGGCCACAAGGAATCCGGCGCGCTCCCGACGGCTACGGCCCGTGCGGAGCTCAGTGACGTCACGCTATCCCAGGCAGAGCACGCCGAGCGCCTCTGGTGACCGGGTGGGTAATCACATCGATTTCCTCGCCGGGTCGCCGAGCCGTTTGGCGCCCTCTGGTAGTCGCGTGGGTAATTGCAACCGCTCGTACCGCCATCTGGTGGTTGCATTAAGTCATCACAACTGCCCCGCGCGCCGACGCGCACCTAGTGGCCAGATCGGGTGATTACACCGGACCGCCGACGTCTACCTCCCTCTGGTGGACGTTCGTGGTCATTACCCTCTCACCAAGTCACGCCCCTTTCGCTCCACAAACCCGCACACACACACACACACATCGCTCCCCACACTCGAACACACACACACCCACTCACACACATCGCTCCCCCACACTCGAACACACACACACACACACACACACACACTCACACACACACACACACACTTTATTAGCTGGCTTTGTTTTGTATTGTGTTGTTTTATGAGATCTTGCTTGATGTTTATTGATTAGATGTGATTCATAGATTGATGATTTAGGAATAGACGTTTGTTAATAAACACTTAATAGTTGAATTGAACGATTCTTGGTGGTTTTTGTGTGCTTTTCAGCGACAACTGCTGGTTGTAACAGTCAGTGCTCGGATTTACAGCCTTCCTTTCCTGCTTCAGTTAAATTGCGATTATCATTTCAATCAGAAATAATAATTTAAACATTTTAATTGAACTTTCTTTTTTAAGACTGATGTTTCGTTTAAGACCCTAACTTCAGCTGGTGCCCCGACTTTGATTAAGTAACGGTAATATTCAATTGATTAATAGTTTGAATGGTTTAAATCAATTTCAATGATTTTAACGCTTTGGGTAATTTAACACACCTAGGAGGCGTTGGCGAATGAATGCAGGTTTTCCACGGGAATAACCCGCATTGCTTTTAAATAATTTTAAGTGTTTCATCGCATTTTCTGTGGTTAATTACCCGCACTATTATTGATTGATCTGTTACCCAGTTAACCTAATCACAACTTGAATTGTCTCTAAGCTATTGTTCATTTATTTTTGTTGCAGATAGATAATTTGTATGCTTTATTAATTAATAAATTAGTCAATTTATTCAATTAATACTCAAGAGTGCTTTTAATCATTTTTAAGTGGTTTTC
This sequence comes from Lipophrys pholis, assembly GCF_963383615.2. Classification (NCBI taxonomy): domain Eukaryota; kingdom Metazoa; phylum Chordata; class Actinopteri; order Blenniiformes; family Blenniidae; genus Lipophrys; species Lipophrys pholis. The sequence continues at coordinate 31,468,402 of NC_137630.1, read as the reverse complement.
GTGCATCTCAGCATCCAATTATCCAGTATTATTAATTCATAAAGCGCAAGTTTATCCAATTAATAATCCTAACTGCATTTAATTCAATTTCAATGGTTTAGCTCATTCAAATAACTCATTGTATTTAATTAGTAAACCCCGACTTTACTTAATTAATTCCAACTCCTCCTTGATTACTCCCGATTGTTATTAGATAAATAACCAAACTTGTTTGATTAACAATCCATTCTAAATTACTTGCAGATCACCTTCGGTGGTCCACTCCACCGAAGTAATTCAGCCTCCCCTCAGTTATTGACTTACAAATCGCAGGTTTGTTTCATTGATAACTTGAATCATAGGTTGCTCTCCGTAATTTAATCATCACTCGTAATCAAGTACCGTTGTTCATTGATAGGTCAATAGCCATTTGTGACGCCTTCGCAGCTTGAGCTTTTCCCCGGTTACTCCAGCGAGTCGCCTCCTGTGGGTCCACAGGCGCTTCGGTAGGTCACGCCACTGACCCGCAGTTGTCAACAAAGGAGTGACCCGTCACGCCTGTTGACCGGTCGTGCCACTGGTGGACCGCCTTCGCGATTGGACCCCGTGGAGGTTCCTCCCGTCAGGCGACCCTTTTTAGCTCAAAGCTGTTGGCCGATAACTGACTATTTACTCCAATCAACCTTTATAGCTTTGCATAACTTACACTTGGTACATTACCTTAGTAATCTATTACTCCAGTAATCCATTACTTTGGTGGCCTACCGCTAGTGATCAGTAATTGTCAACCCGTAAATAACAATTTACCTCTGTTTGGCGATTCGTTTATATGTAAATTACCTCTGACAGGGTAGAACCTTCCGGTAGCCTACCACTAGGGTAATTTGCATATTCTGATCACACGCTGACCCCAACACGGGCGACGCAGCCGACCGTGACTTTACACTGTCAGGTGCTCAATTTAGCTTTCTCCTATACCTATATATGTTTTTCTTGCTTCTGTATTTTTGATGATCTTATGTCTTGTATTTTTTGGGTTTGTAGAGCTGTAAAGCACCATGTGACTCACGTCTGTGAAAGGCGCTTTATAAATAAAGTTCTACTCTATTGGGCCAGGACATCGTTTCCAGCTCGTCCATTCACACGTCAAAGCCGAGGCGGCTATTTTGGAATTCCGCCACTCTGGAACGGATTTTAAAAAACAAAACAAAACACAAAAACTGTACCGTGGTTACATGAAACAGCGGTGTGTTGTGGGCGGGGCCTGAGGCTCCATTTTACACAGAAACAGTTTCAAGTGAAAACACGAAACTTTCGTCGTGTTTTTACACGACAATGAAGTTCGGAGCCTCTGAAAACAACTTTCTGCGGAAGGTTGAACTTTTTGAAATCACTCTTGACTCTCGTTATTATGTAGACGGCGGAAACGCTGCCCCTGGTCACATTGTTCTGCACATGCTCAGTAGAGCTAATCAGAACAATGTTTCCTCCAGGGTGTCGTGACTCCCAGTCCATATTCTCCTGGACTTGGCACTTTTATTTTGACAGTCACCGTAATAACAATCTGACTTGGTAGTTTTATTTAGAGCTCATTGTTCTCTGCTGCGTGTGTGTGTGTGTGTGTGTGTGTGTGTGTGTGTGTGTGTGTGTGTGTGTGTGTGTGTGTGTGTGTGTGTGCTTTCAGTACTAAAACTAACAACAGCACCAACTAGTGGCCCAACATGAAAACTACATTTTTTTCAGTGTTTCCAAAATGTTGCCGTGTAAACGTGAAACTTTTCTGGAACAGAAAAAGCTCAAAACAATGCACGCGCACGCACGCACACACACACACACACACACACACACACACACACACACACACACACACACACACACACACACACACACACAGAAGAATCCAGTCTCCTTGCTCCATACAACATGTTCTTTTGTTACGTGTTTTTTTTTTTAAATACTTGATGTGATGATGGACTCTGTGCTGGCGCCACGCCAGGTTTCAGACAGCAGCCGTATGATGAATCCCATCATTTCTAGTGTGTCTGTGTCGAACACCAACACGTTTCACATCATCACTTCAGCACGTCGAACCCGGGGGGCAGAAAGGAGCACGAAGTGAACAGAAGCTCCGTTCCTCCACTGCTGCTGGTGGAACCTTCAGACACGTCAAATCCCACAGACGTTCACGTCAAGCATGACTGTTTGTTGTTATTGGAACCGGAACGCTGAGTCTGGTTCTGCAGGTTTCTTCCCGTTTAAAAGGGAGTTTTTCCATTTTCACTTTCTCATCGACCGCGTTGTCTTTAACGCTGTACGAATAAAATACAAACTTATCATATGAACATCATTCTGGATTGTTCGGCCAGAGAACAATGTTCTACTCCGTTTTACGGGCGGTTCACATTGGATAGTCCGGGATTCGGTTCACTTGGGAGCCGGGGGGGGGGGGGGGGGGGGGATTTTCACCCGTTCATTTGGTTCGGTAGCGTTCACGTTCACATTAGAAACCGGATCAAACCATCTGGAAAACGTCATGCAGTTACACCAGCTGCTGCTTTGGGGGCGCTGTCGCCCAGACAAACACCAGAGAGGAAGTGAGGAAGAAACACGGCTCATTGATTGGTCCAGAACGAAAGAGGAAGTCTCGCCGCTTTTGCTACGTGGTGGCTAGGCTAGTTAGCTCGTGGCTAACGGGTAGCCACAAACAACCGCGATATAAAGTCTTCAGACCAGATATCAATTAGTCTCATTACTCCACATCTGCCAGCGAGATATTATTCAGACTTTTTCTTTCTGCATCTGCTTCTTCTGATTCACGCGGTGAGCTTTGTTTGCTACCCAGAATGCACCACGTCGCACACGCTCAGCCTAGACGGATCTAGAGAGCGACACTCCTGCATCTCTTGAAACTCGTGGAGTATCTTAAAATCTCCGTAAAGCAGAAGTGGAATGCTCTTCATTCAGTACACACACCAAGTAGTAAGTCTTATTTAAAACCACATTTTCATTCGTTTTCACACGATGTGAGGAGGTTATTGTTGTTCTCAGGAAATCCCCCGTTCAGCTTCATCCAGGATTTTAATAAATCTGGATTTTAGTCTGCGGCCCAAACTAGAAACTACAACCAAGTCACTGCTACTGAAAGCAGACGACTTGTGTTTTCTATGCCAAACTCACGTTTTGTCTTTACGACAGATTGTCTCGAAAACTGATTTTTTTTTTCCCCATTTAAGATTTATTTGCTGTAAAGTTCTGATCATTTCCACCTCCTGGAGGCTCGATGAAGGAAACAGCCGTGGAATCGATGCCGTTTAACAGCAATTCGTTTTTACAATCGTTAATGATAGAGTGTATTGTTGTCCGCTGCACGTGTGTGATTTGATTACAAAAACAAACATTCACCCGTTTCCCTTTAGTTCCTCTTTTCCTTTGATTTACATTCAAACCTTGAGATATCTGACGTTATATCAGAGGATGGAGCCTCAGGGGAAAGTGAGAGGAATCACCTTTATACTACTTTTTAAATCACATTTGTAGTTTTTTCACCACAGCAGACGTCACTGACCTTCACCATCTGATTATTATTACGCCACCTAGTGGAAGTGTGGTCTGACTGTCATAACAACGTGATCGCCTAACCTAACTCCTTTCCTTAACTCCTTTAAGAAGCCTCCTAACTCCTTTCCTTAACTCCTTTAGGAAGCCTCCTAACTCCTTTCCTTAACTCCTTTATGAAGCCTCCTAACGCCTTTCCTTAACTCCTTCAGGAAGCCTCCTAACTCCTTTCCTTAACTCCTTTAGGAAGCCTCCTAACACCTTTCCGTAACTCCTCCAGGAAGCCTCCTAACACCTTTCCTTAACTCCTTTAGGAAGCCTCCAAACTCCTTTCCTTAACTCCTTCAGGAAGCCTCTTAACTCCTTTAGGAAGCCTCCTAACACCTTTCCTTAACTCCTTTAGGAAGCATCCTAACTCCTTTCCTTAACTCCTTTAGGAAGCCTCCTAACTCCTTTACTTAACTCCTTTAGGAAGCCTCCTAACACCTTTCCTTAACTCCTTTAGGAAGCATCCTAACTCCTTTCCTTAACTCCTTCAGGAAGCCTCCTAACGCCTTTCCGTAACTCCTTTAGGAAGCCTCCTAACGCCTTTCCTTAACTCCTTTAGGAAGCCTCCTAACTCCTTTCCTTAACTCCTTCAGGAAGCCTCCTAACTCCTTTCCTTAACTCCTTCAGGAAGCCTCCTAACTCCTTTCCTTAACTCCTTCAGGAAGCCTCCTAACTCCTTTCCGTAACTCCTCCAGGAAGCCTCCTAACACCTTTCCTTAACTCCTTTAGGAAGCCTCCTAACTCCTTTCCTTAACTCCTTTAGAAAGCCTCCAAACTCCTTTCCTTAACTCCTTTAGGAAGCCTCCTAACTCCTTTCCTTAACTCCTTTAAGAAGCCTCCTAACTCCTTTCCTTAACTCCTTTAGGAAGCCTCCTAACTCCTTTCCTTAACTCCTTTAAGAAGCCTCCTAACACCTTTCCTTAACTCCTTTAGGAAGCCTCCTAACTCCTTTCCTTAACTCCTTTAGGAAGCCTCCTAACTCCTTTCCTTAACTCCTTTAAGAAGCCTCCTAACTCCTTTCCTTAACTCCTTTAGGAAGCCTCCTAACTCCTTTCCTTAACTCCTTTAAGAAGTCTCCTAACACCTTTCCTTAACCCCGTGACGTCATCCAGGGGGTTAAGGAGAAGTGGAAAGGAGATAGGAGGGACTATGAGGAAGCACCCATGGTTTTGGCTGTTGTGGACGACCACAACCTGCAGCTGTTGTTATATTATAGTTTATTGACCAAAACAATTTCATGCATCTCCATTACAGCGACAGCAAAATTACTACTACAGACATGTTTGTTTCTGCCTGTCTAACAACACCAGGACTAATAAATCAGCCAAGGACAGGGCGGGGAGGAGGAGGAGGAGGAGGAAGAAGAAAAGGAGGTGTGTGTGTGTGTGTGTGTGGGGGGGGGTTACGACTTTAGAAAAAATAGAAAGTTAATACACAGGATGACCTGAGACACGTGTGAAAAGTGAAAGCAAATGAGAAAAAAAAAGTGAATTCCATCGTGCAACTCGAACGTTTCTGCTGAATTCTGCAGAGAAGCTGCAGGAAAGTCATTTATTAAACTTTTAAGTTACAGATTTTACGCACCAGCGCGTAAAACCTGCTGCGAACCACCGTGCTCGGACACGAGTGATTTAGAACGCAGTGTGGCCGTTTCAAGTTCCGTTTCACCGGCTTGAATCACGGTCCGAAGTGCAGATCGCGCTGCTGAGAATGGGCGACTTGTTGCCCGAACCAGGTTGACCAACATCTGTCCGCAGCTCGGCTCCACGGAGCGCACATGGACGGGCAGACCTGCACACTTCCACAAGTGCACGAGTGCAAAAACACGGCGCAGTGGAGCGGAAGATGAGCCTCGACGTGTGCAAATAAAGGTTAGAGGGTTAAAGAGTGACACGATGCGAACAGAAGAGACTTTTCTCCACTGGAATACTTACATAACCATCCGAGATTCTCGAACTCATCCGCGGCAGGAAAAGTGTGAACGAGGCGGAGTTTTTCCTCTGAGGAAAAAATTCTGGGAAAAAAAGTGTTTTCTGGAGTAAAAAAAAAAATAAAAGAAGCTTTCAAAGTGTAACAAACGTGCAATGAATGTGGAAGTAAATCCGGAGAGTTGAATCCTGTGGAGTCCGGAGGCGTTCAGCGAGTGAAGGAGAGAAAAGAGCGTGCTGCGGCACATCCATTCACTCTCTCTCTCTCTCTCTCTCTCTCTCTCTCACACTCTCTCTCTCTGTCTCTCTCTCTCGCTCTCTCTCTCTTTCTCTCAGCGCGTGCCCCACTGAACACAAGGTGAACCTCCGCGTGGGTCGCTCCACGTCCAGCCCACGTGCGCAGACAGGCGGCTCCTGATTGGTCGCTCCAAGTTCACAAAGTCTTTTCCAGGTGAGACTCAAACCTTTTTCTTTTTTCTGCAAAGATTCGAAAAAGACAAATAAAACAAATAAATTGACAAATGAAATGACAAATGTGGAAACAAAGAAAAATAAAACAAATCAAAGCAAATTAAAAGATAAATAAATACACAAATACATAGCCAGGGAGTGGGACTCAATATCTATATAAGGCTTGTTTTAAAATTTAATTTAATTAAATTAGATTAAATTAAATTAAATTAAATTTAATCTTGACTTATTAAATTAATCAAATTAAATGTAAATAAATGTAATTTCATTTTTTTGTAAAATAAAATAAATCACAATAAAAATAATTGAAATAATTATTATATTAAACATATTGCAGACATGTTTCCAGACTCTCTCTCTCTCTCTCTCTCTCTCTCTCTCTCTCTCTCTCTCTCTCTCTCTCTCTCTCTCTCTCTATATATATATATATATATATATCTATCTCTATCTCTATCTCTATCTCTATCTCTATCTCTATCTCTCTCTCTCTCTCTCTCTCTCTCTCTATATATATATATATATATATCTATATCTATATCTATATATAGATAGATATAGATATATATATATATATAAAACCCATATAAAACCTATATAAAACCCTAAAACACAACAACAAGAGAGAGAGAGAGATGTATATCTATCTATCTATCTATCTATCTATCTATCTATCTATCTATAGATAGATAGATAGATAGATAGATAGATAGATAGATAGATAGATATAGATATATAGATATATATCCCTACTAACATATACATATACACTTTATAAACAATGAATCAATATAAAATAATGTATACAAATTAAAAATCTATGTCAAAGTACACACTCACCTGTCTAGACATATTAAATTATATACATACACGCATACCACACTTAATCCAACATGTGTGACAAGTGGAGTTAACAATCAAAAACAACCCCCCCCCCCCCCCAGAAAAAACCCAACAACAACAATTCCGATTTTTTGATTCAGCAAAACGTTACTATAATGACAATTATTCAATGTCCCAGTGTCCGGTTGTTATCATTACAGTGCAGGTGGAGCAGGAATAAAGCGGCGCAGACCAGAAAACAGAACTTCCAATCTTCTTGTAGTCGACTTGATGAAAGAAAATATATATCTGGGTTTTCCAATAGCAAGTTGGATACTTGCTAGTTTTCTGTTCCTGGTCTAGTGAGAATTGTGTGCCTTCCTCCTATAAACGTATAAATGTCAGGGTGTCTCTGGTGACTGAGGTTCCTCTTTGTGCCCCGGCCCCCGCAGGGTCCTGCTCCGCCCCTGTCACCCAGCAGTGTTTTCATGGAGCTCTGCTCATTTTTCTTCATTTTGTGGATCATATCTGATCCCACATACACACAGCCACACTTTATTAAAGTTCAAGTCACTCAAACAAACTAATTCATCTTTTAAATCCTGTTTTCTAATGTTATTTTAATTATTTCTGCAGGATAAACGTCACTACGCATGCGCGGTGGAGAACCCGGAAGTGAGCCGCTGCGTTCTCTCTTTGGCTTTTTCAAAAATAAAAATAGGAACAAAATGAAACTTTACTTCAATAAAGACGCTTTACCGGATTCCATCAGCTCAGACTTCAACAACCTGAACAAACTGAACGAGCAGGTAAGGTCTGCGGCACCTTCCGACCCGTTTCACGCTCAATTCGGCTCAGAAAAGGTGTTTATTCATTGAGGCGGTGAAACGTTACAATGACAGCTCAGACAGGGGAGTAACGAGTAACGAGTTACCTATACTGTAAAGAAGTACTGGCTTTGGCACTTGTGCTTTTCTTTTGAAAAATGAGAGATGGGAGATCTATTTTAGTTCCTCTTGCAGCGCACACAGTGACCAGTAACGAGTAGAAGTAACGAGAATGAAAGTAACAAGTAACTAAACACTCTACTTGAATGAGTGTTTTTGGTGCTTGTGAGATCACGTGAGGATCTGTTTCAGCTCACACAGAGGAGACCCGTCACGAGACTGGAAGTAACGAGTTACTACCAATAACAGAGTAAAGTACTGCCTTTAGTACCCGAACGGCTTTTTCAAAGACAAATCTATTTCCGCTCCTCCGACAGTTTATACAGACCAGTAATGAGTACAACTGAAGATATATGGCAGTATTTCTATACAAAGTACTTGTACTCCCTGTAACTCAGTTATTGAGATACTTCCACGCAAATACTCAGTTTGTCCTGATTTAATTTACTTTATGCCTAAATAACTATCCTGCTGCTTTTTATGACACCAGCGTCTCATATTTGACAATTTATCCACAGATTTCCCTTAAATCTTTTGACTATTCATATAAAAACAAACAAAAACACTTTTTTTTAACCTGAAGTCCTTTAATAAAGCTGTAGAGTAATAGAGTATTTTCTTGATGTGAAACAAAATAAATCAGCTGTTGTTTATTGAAAAGATTTTTATTTTTTTTTTTTAAGAGAAAAAACAACAATCTTTCTTTTTTTGCAGCAATTTCACCGTCTGATTGAAATTCTGTTCCAGTTTCTGCTGGAACCCAAAGAGGTGAATGCGCACACACACACACACACACACACACACACATACACACACACACACACACACACACACACACACACACACACACACACACACACACACACACACACACACACCTTTGATATCTGAGCCAAAGTGAAACCGTGTTTGTTCATGTGTGTGTGTGTGTGTGTGTGTGTGTGTGTGTGTGTGTGTGTGTGTGTGTGTGTGTGTGTGTGTGTGCGTGCGCAGGCGGAGCGCTTCATGCAGCAGCTCTCTGAGTTTGCAGCTGAACATGGGATGAGTGCCGCACCCCTGAAGAACCTGATGAAGAGCGTCCTCCTCGTGCCGCAGGGTGAATACATCAATCCAAACACACACACACACACACACACACACACACACACACACACACACACACACACACACACACACACCCACACACACACCAGAGTATCTGGTTCAATCCGCATGTGTCCTGCTGGTTCCTCGTCAGGCGCGCTGAAGAAGAACCTGACAGCCGAGCAGATGAGAGACGACCTCCTGACCTTAGGTGAGTCCCGGCAGACCGTCGTCACCATCGCGGCTCCAGCGCGGCTCCAGCGCGGCTCCAGCGCGGCTCCAGCGCGGCTCCAGCGCGGCTCCAGCTGGAGGTTAAAACCAAACATTCTGCCTCTTGTCTCCATTCAGGACTGAACCAGGACAAAGCCGCTCACTTCTCCCAGCAGGTGAGGACAGGCAGGGTCTCTCACAGCAGAGAAGGTCACCCCGAGTCCGGGTCCAGGTCTGCGGCCGGCCGCTTCTGGCCCGCCAGACGCATGTTTGACACTCCTGCTGCCGTTCACACAAAACTTTAGTTGTGTTCTGTGTGTGGGTTTACATGACAACGCTGAAAACACGACTTTGTGAAAACTCTCCGTCTCCATGGTAACGGGGGAAATGCTGCTAATGTGGATGCTCACCACGGCCATAGTAAATAGTTCTTCTGCACATAATCAGAATTTATAAATATATAGAGATATTTTTTAATATATATATATAATGCTGATGTTACATGTCAATATTAATTGGCCTATTTTTATTAGATTATTATTATGACATTTTTATATATATATATATATATAAAATTCATTGGAATTGGAATACCTAGTAATTGTAGTGAGAAATTCGTAAAATTATTATTAATATAACTAATTACAAAATAATAGTAAATAAAATTATTATTATGACCAATAACAACAACCACAGTAATAATAATAATAATAATATAATGTTTTTTTGTTTTATTTTATTTTCAGATGATGAGCATATTTTATATATTTATTTATTTATTTATTTTTTATTTTTTTATTATAATAATATAATCTAATAAGAATTATAAAAATAATTATTGTTGGTGATAATGATAATTTTCGTCACTATTATGATTATAGTTAAATATATTAATAAGAATTTAAAGAATTTACCTCTGTAATTAATAAAGTTATTCTAATTACAATGAATAAAATTTGTAAGCTAGAACATCAACTCTAAAAATACATGGAAGCCATAAAGTGAAAAAAAAATCAGTGGATAGTTTTTGTATAAGTCAATTAATAAGTGTTATTGACATATAACATAAAATCAATTTGGCAAAAAAAAAATAAAACAGAAGAGACAAACAAATGAAATTGAAACAGAAATTTTAGACAATGAAATATGTGTCTTAAATAAATAAATTAAACTGGACATGTGTTCTGATGATCTTCAACAGTGGAATGAAAAGGCGTCTTTTCTCTTCTTTCCTCTTCCAGTGGGGTGAAAACTGTGCTGCTCTGTCGCGACGGGCCGTGGGACAGACGCTGCTGGTCAACCAGCTGGTGGACATGGAGTGGAAGTTCGGAGGTGAGACGGGTCAGAGGTCACATGATCACAGCTTCACTCCTCGTGTTTGAAAGTAATGTCTGTTTCCACGGAAACAGCAGAAACACTGAAAATGATGTAGTTCGCATGTTGGGCCACTCGTGGGTGCTGTCGTTAGTTTTACTACTGAACGCACACACACACACACACACACACACACACACACACACACACACACACGCAGCATGCAGCAGAGAACAATGAGCTCTAAACATGGACACAGCGAGAACATTCCAGTGGAGAGAACCACCAAGATGGGTTGTTATTACAGTGACTGTCAAAATAAAAGTACCAGGAGAATATGGACTGAGAGTCGTGACACCATGGAGGAAACATTGTTCTGATTGGCTCTACTGAGCATGTGCAGAACAACTAGTTACTATGGTGACAATGACCAGAAAACAGGACAGATAGAATATACACACATATACATTATTACCACACACACACACACACACACACACACACACACACACACACACACACACACACACACACACACACACGACCACACTATTTCCAGTTTGCCTTCATTCAGACAGTGCTCCCCTTCCCAATATGCCTGATCAAACCCAAAGCATATATATAATTATATACCAACAATCACTCATGTATAATCCCGTTTCAGAGATTTTTGTAATAATTAAGTGAATTTAGATGTTTTCTGAACTTACAGTGACGGTGGGAACCAGCGAGATCCAGAAGGTGGGAAACATCTTTCTGCAGGTCTGTGGACACACACACACACACACACACACACACACACACACACACACACACACACACACACACACACACACACACACACACACTTCCCGCCTCCTGAACACACACTCTGTCCTCCATGCAGTTGAAGCTGGTCGTCCGAAAAGGAAACTCCACAGAAAACGTTTACATGGGTGAGCGAGTTCACCTCATTACCTCCTGCTGCTTTGTTTGTTTGTTTGTTTGTTTGTTTGTTTGTTTGTTTGTTTGTTTGTTTGTTTGTGAGCGTATGTGGGATGAGCAGCAGAGTTTCTGGGGTTATAAAGAAAAATCCCAAATCCTCTGAGCCAATGAAAGAAGAGCATTTCTTTGCTGACGACTCTGGTTTGTTCGGTCATAGAGCCGAAGCCTGAACCTCCCAGGACATTAAAGCTGCTCTGCTCAAAGTGAAGAAATGATCCAACAAAAGACTTTTTAAAAGTTTTGGTCTCCAGGATTTTGCTTATTGAGTTGATTTAAATGATGTTAATGCTGATTTCCATGCATGGAACTTTCAAAACGTCTGTGTGTTTGTTAGAAAAGCTCTTTTAAAGTCCTGACTTCCCTCCAGGAGGGTTTCACTGAAATCTTTAAACAGTTTCTGTTTAGGAGTTTGTTTGTTTGTTTGTTTGTTTGTTTGTTTGTTTAAAAGACAATGAAGTTCATTTAAAGAGTCGGGTTTATTTTGAAGAGTTCAGGTTTGGATTAGAGGTTCAGTATATAGAGCATCTTCCTCCTCTAACATCCAGATTATAGAGCATCTTCCTACTCTAACATAGAGATTATAGAGTATCTTCCTCTAACATCCAGATTATAGAGCATCTTCCTCCTCTAACACCAGATTATAGAGCATCGTCCGCGGTCAACTCCAGATTATAGAGCATCCTCCTCCTCTAACATCAGATTATAGAGAATCTCCCTCCTCTAACATCAAATTATAGAGTATCTTCCTCCTCTAACATCAGATTATAGAGCATCTTCCTCCTCTAACATCCAGATTATAGAGCATTCTAGAGTTTAGCTCGGACAGCCCAAAGCCCAGTTTCTACGACAGTGTCTCATAATTGTAAAACAAAGAGTTCTAAGACTTTGAATCGTTTTCAGTTTGCCGTGACTTTTTAAAAAGTGCAGTTGTGTTGTGAAGCTCGGTCGAGTCCTAAAGATCTCAGGTCGTGTGTTAAGTGTGATTTACCTTTACGAGTCTTCATGTCTTCTTCACGCGTCTGAACGAGAAACTAACTTCTTCACTTTGCTCTGTTTTGTTTTTCCTCTCAGAGCTGACGCTGCCTCAGTTTTACAACTTCCTGCATGAGATGGAGCGAGCCAAGGCCAGCATGGAGTGTTTCAGCTGAGTGTGTGTGTGTGTGTGGTGTGTGTGTGTGTGTGTGTGTGTGTGTGTGTGTGTGTGTGTGTGTGTGTGTGTGTGTGTGTGTGTGTGTGTGTGTGTGTGTGTGTGTGTGTGTGTGTGTGTGTGTGTTTATTGTACCAATAAAGAGAAAACTGCACGATGCTTCTCTTCTTTGTTTTGTGTTTTTAAAGGTTAAAAAAAACTGAATGTATGAAATGATGCATCTGTTGGAGTAGAGTGTGTGTGTGTGTGTGTGTGTGTGTGTGTGTGCGTGTGCGTGCGTGCGTGCATGCGTGCGTGCGTGCGTGTCTCTGTCTCTGTGTGTGTGTGTGTCTGTCTGTCTGTCTGTCTGTCTGTCTGTCTGTCTGTCTGTCTGTCTGTCTGTGTGTGTGTGTGTGTGTGTGTGTGTGTGTGTGTGTGTGTGTGTGTGTGTGTGTGTGTGTGTGTGTGTGTGTGTGTGTGTGTGTGTGTGTGTGTGTGTGAGAGAGAGAGAATCGACGCTCCGTCTCCTGGAGGTACTGACCCTCGTCGTTCCTCGTTTCCTTTCTGTTATTATCCTTCAATGAGTTTGATTTAATTAGACTCTATTTTTGCCCGGTGGGTTTTTATTCTCTGTCTTCTGACTCTATGATCGTCGACTCGTCAGTTTAGCCACACAACCTGACTGGTAATGGGAAGTAAGGCCACTGTTTAACTATTTAACTGCTCTTCACATGCAGTCACTCAAGTACTTTTTAAACAAGTTATTTATATCTGTAGTCTTTGTATCGAACAAAACACTGATTATAACCATATTTATTCCAGAAAAATAAAACCCCAGAAGGAAATAGAAAAACGTCCAATCTGCAGCGTGCGAAGAGATTCCGAGTCTGATAGAGGGGAAACATGAGGGCGCCAGCACGGAGGTTTTAACGGCGGTTCTAAGACACCAGGGGAGTCGTTGGTATAAGGTATAAAGTATAAGGTATTTTATTACCGTTCCTGAGAAGTGCCACTCTGATAGCGAGGCCTCTGTTTGTTTGGAGTAACTGTAGAAAGTATGAATTATTCCCAGAGCTGGAAAATATACCGACACTTTATGATTCTAGGAGCTTCACTGCTAATGTGACATCATTTACCCAGAGGCGCCGCGATCCCGCCGAGCTGCGAGCAGAACTCCTCACGCGGCGCCATCGTTATCGTAATAACGTAATAACGGTGCATTATGTAATAACGTAATACATTTTCAACTCAAAATGTAATAACGTCACTTTTGTAATAATCTGCTGCATTTTTTAATAAACGTTGTTGCATTTTGCAAAATCCTTTTTTTTTTTTTAAAAGAAAATGTAATAATTTGGTTCATTATGTAATAAATCATCAAAATTAATGAGAGACGACGTCACACCATCAGAATAACATTAATCATTCCAGTTTAATTAGGATTTATTAAAAAAACTAAAACAAAACTAGTAGGATGTTTTATTGCTCAAACCTAAATCAGAAGTTACTGTAATCATTATAACAGAATGTTTTTCACAAGTTACAAACAAAAGTTACACTAATGAATTCTTACTGATAAAAACATGATGAGTGCACTGAAAGACAAACAGATGCTTCCTGCATTATGTTTTGTAATTATATATGATACAATGCATAAAAACAACAACATTTATTACATTATTACATAATGCGACTCTACACACCTGGATTCTGTAATAACTGTTGCAATATGTAACTAGTTATTATCAAATGTGGCGTTATTACATAACGAGTTGAAAATGTATTACATTATTACATTTTGCACCGTTATTACATAATGCTGCACTACATGGACGCCACAGAAGAGTTCTGGTCCTGGTGCTCGTCCTGGTCCTGGTCCTGGTCCTGGTCCTGGTCCTGGTCAACACACTAGTAGTAACTAGTAGTTCTGCACATGCTCAGTAGAGCCAATCAGAACAAAGTTTCCTCCATGGTGTCATGACTCTCAGTCCATATTCTCCCGGGACTTGATGCTTTTATTTTGACAGTCGCCGTAATTTTTACAAAACCGAAAAATGGCACCAACTAGTGGCCCAGCATGCTAACTACATTGTCTTCTGCGTTCCTGATTTTTCCGAAAAAGCAGACATTGTTTTGTAAAACGTTCCTGAAACTAAAATACGTCTTCACTTGAACTGTTGCCGTGGAAACGGGGGGTCTCATCTGTTCCTTCCACTCCGAGTCCTGACGTGTTTCTCTGCATCGTCCAGTGACGACGGACTGGAGGCGACGAGTCCGGGTCATGACGTGGACGCCGTCGTCCTTCAGTCAGCTTGTTCTTCCTTCTGTGAGCTGCAGAGCTGCAGGAACAAGTTAACGTTAAAGCTTTCAGTGACACATGTATCTTAAACAGGAGTAACCCCCCACCCCCACCCCCACCCCCACCCCCACCCCCCACCCCCGCCTCAGGAAACCTCACTTCCTGCCATAAGTGGCCTGTACATCCTTCCTCCTGAAGAAATAATTCAGCGCGACTCCAACAGGACTGACACTCTTTGGCAGCAGAACCAGAGACGAGCCTGTTCAGTCCAGAGATGAAACGATATCAAGCAACGTTTGAGAACCAAAAATTAAACTTGTACAATAAATAAGAGATAAATCAATAAATAGGTGACGGCGTGAAGAATAACTCAACTTCAGTCAGTTTTCAGGATTTACTAAAGTCACATTCAGGTAAGGTCAGCAGAGTAACGACCATTTCAGACTCCCGCTGCAGGTTTTACGTCCTTTGTTTCGTTTTCAGGCCGTAACCTGTGATGACCCGGTGGAACCGCGCCACCGGTTCAGCTGGAAGGTTCTCCTGGGAGACGGACGGATCGCTGCGTCTTCTCAGAGAAAGTGAAGGACGATTGTTTGACAGTCACGATTAATCTACAATAATCTGCATGAGATCAAAACGACTTAAAAGTCCATCAAATGTCGTCTAAATCTGGCAGGTAGTTTCAGGAAGTTTTAAGTTGTCGAGGTTCTTCTGGGCAATTTAGAGGTGTGAGTTCACCCTGATGAGGATGGATGAATGGATGAATGGATGAATGGATGAATGGGTGAATGGGTGGGATACCTGTGTGGGTGAGGGGAGCCTGACTCACACCACCATCTGCTGTTAGGAGGTGAAACTGCAGGAAACAATGAAGTTCTGCGACCTGTGTGTGTGTGTGTGTGTGTGTGTGTGTGTGTGTGTGTGTGTGTGTGTGTGTGTGTGTGTGTGTGTGTGTGTGTGTGTGTGTGTGTGTGTGTGTGTGTGTGTGTGTGTGTGTGTGTCGGCTGTTCTCTCCGGTGAAGAGCTTTGTTACTATTTCGTTTACTCCTGTTCACTGGAGTCAACTGAGCAGTGACATTATGCAACTGATTTTATTTGTAAATTAACTTTATATTTGATCGATCTCAAACTCCTACGTAAAACAAGTTAAAAAAGTTTACAGGTAAACGAGTTCAAAAGAGAAACCATAAAAGACGTTCCAGGAAAAGCTTTTTTAAACTAGAGCTACTCTCGGTAGAGTGCAGACAAAGCTGCGGTGCCCTCTGGTGGTCAGGGAGGGCGTTCCAGGGCCTCGGGGCAGCTGAGCAGAAGGCCCGTCGTGGTTGGTCATGGGGAGTTTTTGGCTGCGAGCAGAGTTGTGGGGGGGTGAGGAGGTCGTGAAGGTAAAGGGGGCGTGGTCATAGAGGGTGAGGAGGCCCTGAAGGTAGAGGGGGCGTGGCCGTGGAGGGTGAGGAGGCCTTGGAGGTAAAGGGGGTGTGGTCATAAAGGGTGAGGAGGCCCTGAAGGTAGAGGGGGCGTGGCCGTGGAGGGTGAGGAGGCCTTGGAGGTAAAGGGGGCGTGGTCGTAGAGGGTGAGGAGGCCTTGGAGGTAAAGGTGGCGTGGTCGTAGAGGGTGAGGAGGCCTTGGAGGTAAAGGGGGCGTGGTCGTAGAGGGTGAGGAGGCCTTGGAGGTAAAGGGGGCGTGGCCACGGAGAGTGAGGAGGCCCTGAAGGTAAAGGGGGCGTGGCCACGGAGGGTGAGGAGGCCTTGGAGGTAAAGGGGGCGTGGCCGTAGAGGGTGAGGAGGCCCTGAAGGTAGAGGGGCGTGGCCGGGGAGGGTGAGGAGGCCCTGAAGGTAGAGGGGGCGTGGCCGTAGAGGGTGAGGAGGCCCCGAAGGTAAAGGGGGCGTGGCCGTAGAGGGTGAGGAGGCCTTGGAGGTAAAGGGGCGTGGCCGCGGAGGGTGAGGAGGCCCTGAAGGTAAAGGGGGTGTGGCCGTAGAGGGTGAGGAGGCCTTGGAGGTAAAGGGGGCGTGGCCGTGGAGGGTGAGGAGGCCTTGGAGGTAAAGGGGGCGTGGCCGTGGAGGGTGAGGAGGCCCTGAAGGTAGAGGGGCGTGGCCGTGGAGGGTGAGGAGGCCCTGAAGGTAGAGGGGCGTGGCCGTGGAGGGTGAGGAGGCCCTGAAGGTAGAGGGGCGTGGCCGTGGAGGGTGAGGAGGCCCTGAAGGTAGAGGGGGCGTGGCCGGGGAGGGTGAGGCGGGAGATCTGCTACTCAAAACAGGGATTTCAGGATGTGG
>NC_137630.1:31363872-31441372 GCF_963383615.2 Lipophrys pholis | reverse complement strand
GGACGCGCTTTAAAGGCTCCAGCGTTCGCTTCTATTCTTTTGTTTTGTTTAGTTTTCTAATTTGAGGGGTTTCGGGGGGGGATCTCGCCCTCCTGGAGGGCAGACACTCTCCGGTAACGCTCACCTCTCCAAACGAACCGAAACCCGTTTCTAACGGTTCGAACAGCTCCAAAGTGATGGCATCGAGGAGGGCCGGCCCCGTGCAGGACGTGCTTCCCGCTGCCGCCGCCACGAGTCCCGGCGGAGGCGCCCCGGACCCGAACCCGGACGCGGCGGCGGCGGCGGAGATGTTCCCGGAATTTCAGGACTGGTGCCTGCGGACGTACGGAGACTCCGGCAAGACCAAGACCGTGACCCGGCGCAAGTACAACAAGATCCTGCAGACGCTGCTGCAGGGCGACGACGAGAACGGCAACGGCGTGCTGCTGCACGAGAAGACCGGCACCGGAACCGGCGGCCACGTCAACGCCAAATTCAAGTTCTGGGTCAAATCCAAAGGCTTCCAGGTCGGAACGCTGCAGGACGCGCTGCTCGGATCCACCGAGCGCCCGGTGCTCTACGTGCCCGTCAAGGCCACGGTCAGTGCACCCTCACCTGTGTGTGTGTGTGTGTGTGTGTGTGTGTGTGTGTGTGTGTGTGTGTGTGTGTGTGTGTGTGTGTGTGTGTGTGACACCTGTTCCATCACGCAGCTCCTCCCGTTTCGAGATTTTCGCCTCTGAAAGCGTCAAAAAAACCAAATCGTGAGAATCAGCTGATGTTCACCTTCTGACTTTCTTTTCCTTTTTTTTTTTTATTTGACCCGTTTTGTTTTTAATTTGTATTTAGCTTGCAGATAAATGAACAGTTCTTCCTGTAAACTGTGAAACCCTTTAAGTATTTAAAACAGGTTAGTTTAAAAAGAAAGTAACTTAAATACACAAATATTCATATTTTTCATCCTTTTTTTTGTATAATTGAGCATTTCAGTTTAATTAAACTCATTTGTCATATATCAACTATAACTTCATCACTTATGTTTCAGGTTTCAACAGTTTATTTTTAACTGTTTGTGTTGTTTTAAACACATTTTGAAACGTTTCAACTTATTTAATCTTTAATTAATCTTTGGTGGTTAACTTGAATTATTTTGTTGAGAACCCAGCAACGTTTAAACTGCAGTTTATGGAGTGAAAACACTGATTTAAACTGTTTATTTGTTTTAAAAAAATTACTTAAATGAAATGTGTGTGTGTGTGTGTGTGTGTGTGTGTGTGTGTGTGTGTGTGTGTGTGTGTGTGTGTGTGTGTGTGACCATGAACCCAAATGACCAAATTTAACGAGAATTGTTTATTGGATGAAATTTTCTCTTAATTTTCTACTTTTTGAGTCAAATCAACTGATAAATCTTTCAGCAATACTAAAAGGTTGACTGGAATATTGATAAGTGAGTGGTAATTTATTTCATATTTAAAGTTATTTAAATCAACTTTAAGTGACATTTTGTTCCAGTTATTAAAATAGATTTTTTTAATTGCATAAACTTAAAGTAAAGTTGTAGTTTATTGCATTTTCAGTTCCCTTTGAGTCACTAATGCTGCAAAATCAAACTGTGGAGATACATAAACTAATTCTAAATTCTTAATTTATTTAAAATACACACTATTTTTCCCATTCTGTTTGAATTTAATTGACAGTTTGCAGGTAAATGTAGCCTCACGTGTATTAGTTGTTCTGCTATTTAAAGAATCCAAGTTACACGCATTTAATTATTTTTGTAAGTTAATTTATTTGGAAATTTTGCATAAACTTAAACTAATTAGCAGTTAACTGCATTTTGTATTGTTTCAGTAACACTGCAAAGTTCACATGAGTATATTATTCAAGAAGTTTTAGGTTAATGAAAGAAATAACTTTTTCAGAACCATTTTCTTAATTCAGTTAATTCAGATTTAATTCGTCAATCTGACTCATTTTCTTCTACTTAAGTCATTTAAACGAATTCCCCTGCTACCTGCTACATGCTTAAGAGTTTCAGCCTCACACACCAGCAATGCTACATGCTACCTGCTATGTGCTACATGCTACCTGCTACATGATACCTACTACATGCTTCATGCTAAAGACCTTTTAGGCTCACACACCAACAATGCTACATGCTACATGCTGAAGAGTTTCGGGATTCACACACCAGATGCTGATGTACCTGTTACCTGCTACATGCTACATTGCTACCTGCTACATGCTACCTACCTGCTACATTTCTACCTGTTACCTGCTACATGCTACATGCTACCTACCTGCTACATTGCTACCTGTTACCTGCTACATGCTACATTGCTACCTGCTACATGCTACCTACCTGCTACATTTCTACCTGTTACCTGCTACATGCTACATGCTACCTACCTGCTACATGCTACATTGCTACCTGTTACCTGCTACATGCTACCTACCTGCTACATGCTACCTGTTACCTGCTATATGCTAAAGAGTTTCGGGGTTCACACGCCAATAATGCCACATGCTGTACTTGGATCAATACTCTGTAATGGTAACAAAAGATAGGACATGGATCAACTTAGCAGCTAAGTATCCGATTACTTCTGCTCCCTTAAAAAGATTGAGGATTGATTCGTAGGTAAATGGAGGAAAGATAAAATCTGTAATTTAAGCCCATCAATAGTTTATGTTAAATTAGTGAGAAAATTATTATTGTAAAGTGGTGAAACAGATTAAATCACTATGAATTGTGGGTAGATTTCCCTCTCAGTGGGAACTTAAAGTTAGCGACCAGGCTGAGACTCGACTCACTCGACACACTCAACTCAGACTCGACTCAGAATTGACTCACTCGACTCACTTGACTCAGACTCGACTCCGACTCGACTCACTTGACTCAGACTTGAGTCTCTCGACTCACTCGAGTCACTCGACTCAGACTCGACTCACTCGACTCACTCGACTCAGACTTGACTCGACTCACTCGACTCAGACTCGACTCACTCGACTCAGACTCGACGCAGACTCGACTCAGAATTGACTCACTCGACTCACTTGACTCAGACTCGACTCAGACTTGACTCACTTGACTCAGACTTGAGTCACTCGACTCACTCGAGTCACTCGACTCAGACTCGACTCACTCGACTCAGACTCGACTCACTCGACTCACTTGACTCACTCGACTCACTCGACTCACTCGACTCAGACTCGACCAACAAATCAACACGTCTTCTTCTCTGTTTTTGGTGTTCCCCTGCCTTCCTGTGTGTCACAGTGCCTCTAGTGGCCCGATACGAATACTACAGGGTTTTAAGAGTTCTCGGAGTTTTAACAGTTTTCATGTGGGCAGGCGGATTTCTGTCTGTTAACGTCGTGTCGAGACGTAAAACGGTGTCCAAACTTCTTCACACAAACAAAACCACGCCTCTCAATTCAGGTCGACTTGATTCACTTCACATCCTTCTTTCCTTTAGTCCTTCAGATTATCCTTGTTTTGCTGAGAAGCGAACTCCAGGGATCCCACCTGGTCTCCTGCGGGGACCTTGTGAGAAGTCGTCACGGCGTGTTCTCAAAATAACTGTTGGTTAATACAAACAGGATCTGTGCTTGATTGTAGTCGAGTAGCTCCTCGGATTACTCTGCGCCTTAAAGTAACTCTTAGAGTAACATGTTAAAGTTTTAGTGGAATTTTTACTTTTGTTGTAGAATTTCTCCATTCTGCTCCTTTTATTACTGCCGGAGGAGAAAGATGCTCTCTAATCTGGATGTTAGAGGAAGATGCTCTCTAATCTGGACGTTAGAGGAAGATGCTCTATAAACTGGATGTTAGAGGAGGAAGATGCTCTATAATCTGGACGTTAGAGGAATATGCTCTCTAATCTGGATGTTAGAGGAAGATGCTCTCTAATCTGGACGTTAGAGGAAGATGCTCTATAAACTGGATGTTAGAGGAGGAAGATGCTCTATAATCTGGACGTTAGAGGAATATGCTCTCTAATCTGGATGTTAGAGGAAGATGCTCTCTAATCTGGACGTTAGAGGAAGATGCTCTATAAACTGGATGTTAGAGGAGGAAGATGTTCTATAATCTGGATGTTAGAGGAAGATGCTCTCTAATCTGGATGTTGGAGGAAGATGCTCTATAATCTGGATGCCAGAGGGAGAAGATGCTCTATAATCTGATGTTATCTGTGTATCTTCCTAGTCTCCTCCTGCTCTGATCAGGACTCGGTGAAAAGCTCATCCAGGTTTACTAAAGTGACTCCTGGCAGGAAAAAAACCCGACGCCTTGTTTAATCCAACAGGGAACTTTTTAATTAGCTTAATTAGCGTTTCAGCCTCCTGTCTTCTGCTGGGGGTCTTTAGTTTGAGACATGAAGAGAAACTCGCCCTGAGGTACACCAACAGGCCCTAATAAGGTAGTAATGTGTGTGTGTGTGTGTTTCCAATTACTGTGTCGGTGTAATCACTCCTGTCAACGCGGGGTTTGGATATTAGTTTCATTAAGGCTGAGTCTGGTTCCACTTTGAATCTTCTGCTATTTTAAATCCAGTTTAAGACTCAAACATGGTTGAAATTTAAAATGACAAAGACTAAGAATTCAGAAGAATCACAATTCAATTTGGCGTGAAACACCACACAGTTGCGGGTACAATACCTGCCAAACAGTTAGTGTTTTGTTTTTTTTGAATTTATTTGAGGTTTTGCGGTGCAGAAATATTCATTTCAGATGTAGAACATACAGCATTCCTCACGTCCTCATTCTCACAAAGCCTTGCAGGACAAACCAGTGGACAGAAACGGAATCAATAAGATGGTTGGTGAGGAAAGATTGTAAAGTGACTTCAGTCATCTACTTGTTTGGGATCACGGTAAGATACTGCAGAAACTGCAGGAATGAGAAAATATGAGAAAGCATGAGAAAATAACTCGCTGCGGTAAAAGTGCGGAACCTTTCATGAGATTTCCCTTTACGCTGACGACGTCTTGCTGTTTGTATCAGAGCATCTGTTCTGCGCCTTGTTGATATGATCTTTTTTTATATTATCATGTTGACACATTATCTTGATATTAGATGTTTGGATCCTTTTGTGGTTTTAAAATGTTTTAAAAAGTTTTCCTCAGCTACGTCAATGAGACAAAACTAATTCGCCACCATCTTTGCATTGTATTTATTAACTTTTGTAATAATTGGCAAGTAATTGGCTTATTGTGGTTTGTTCTGGTGTTTCTACCAGATGTTGAGATGAAGACAAGCGGTGAGTCTCTGATTATTAACTCTCTTCACTTCTCTTCTAATTCACCGTTTGAAAGAAGAAATTTGGCTGAAAAGCTGCAGGTCAGGTTCAATTTTTAAAGTCACACAAACAGAAATGTGTTCACAATCTTTCAAACGTGTCCGGCTTTAGAAATGTTTAGATATGCTCATATTTGTTAACGACTGAAAATCTGAGAGCTTAAAAAAGCGCACAGTTTATTTTGCAAGTACAATTTTAAAATACTTTGAAAGATGGATTGATGTGTTGTTTGAAAATATACCTGATATTCCTTTAGTTTTCCGGTAAATCAGATTATGAGGGACTAATGAAGCTTCTGCTAGTATTTGTTTAATGTTAATAAAAAAGACTCTTAATAAGTGCCCTCTATTCACCACTAGGGGGCTCTCTGTTCATTAGCTGTTTAAAAGAACTATAATGTTTCACCACTAGGGGGTGTCTCTCAATTTAAAAAAGACAGGATTGTTGTAATGTGGTTAATAAAATCTCTGTATTTAAATGAAATTAACATTGGTTGAATCGATAGGTGTCGCTGCAGCAGCTGAGCCGTCAGGAATCACACGTTGACGACATTTTGTTTTGTGACGCAGTTTCCTGGAAATGATCTACATTTCCTGTCTGAAAGGGTTTCCAGCCTCGTTCGTTCATCAACTCCTCCTCCAACTGCAGACTTCCTTGATCTTTACAGTTTTATTCTTACATTTCGTCAATTTGTTTTCAAAATCCTGCCATTTAAACGTAAACTTTTCTGAAACAAAGAGACAAAGACAATGTTTTAGTTTGAAAATCTCTTCATCTGAACGGGGCCTGAACGTCTCTGGGTGGCTCGGTTGTCGGTCAAACGAGGGACGGAGCTGGACGCCAGATTCAGGCCAGTTTGAGAGATTGAGAGTTCAGCAACAAGCGCCACGGTTTAGAACCGACACCCCAGCTCCTACTGAACTTTGTCTCTAAAACCAGAGGAGAGACTCTCGCCCGGAGGCGAAGCTCCGCCTCCTGGTCGAACCAAACGAGCCACCCGCTGAACTCTGCTTCAGATTAGGCGACTGTCCTGCGAGCTGAAGACAACGAGACGAGGGGGGAAGTTCTCATCACATGGACTTGACACCAGCGTCTAGATAGCGACTATTATTAGCCCCAACAAGCCACTCAGCGTTTCCTCCTCCAACTCTGCTTGTGTTCACTGTTAATGAGCGCTGGAAATTATTCAATCGATCACATAAAGGACATAAAGAGGAATGTTTATGAACATGTTTTGGTGTTTTGGTGTTTGTTTCCCTGATTCGTCCTCATATTTTATGAGAAGGAAATTGTAGGACAACGGACGATGAGAGACGACAAGTGAAATGAAAGAAAACCACCAACACCGCTAAAGCTAATGCTAAGACTGTGGTTCAAGACGACGAGGCCTGACGCTGGACGAAGGAATTCTGATTGGATCTGTTCTGTTCTGGACATCATGAGGGAAGACGAAGGTCTGGTCACACCACGACCATTTAAACTGAAAATGCAAAACCTGCGTCGCATTTTGGGTCCGTTTACACAACGAGGGTGATCAGAGCCAATGAAAACGCTAGGTTCTCAAAACGCTCGGGCCCCGTCTCCGTGGAGACGGAGAGGAACCTGGTCCTGGTCGCCATAGTAACTAGTAGTTCTGCACATGCTCAGTAGAGCCATGCTCAAAGTTTCCTCCGTGGTATCATGACTCCCAGTCCATATTCTCCTGGGTCTTGGTGCTTTTATTTTGACAGTCACATAATAACAATCCAACTCGGTAGTTTTATTTTGACAGTCACGTAATAACAATCCAACTCGGCACTTTTATTTTGACAGTCACGTAGTAACAATCCAACTTGGTGGTTTTAAGATAAAATAAGATAAGATATCCCTTTATTTATCTCGCATGTGGAGAACTTTGCAGTGGTACAGCAGGATAGTACAGAGAAAGAAGCACACATAGCAGGAACTAAAAAAAATAAGCAGTTAAAAATACAATATAATAGAAGAATATGCACACGGTGCCTATAAGTGTGGACATGTACAGAATATGGGGGTGGATGTATTACACAAAAAGCAGATAAAAATACAATATAATAAAATTTTGACAGTCATGTAATAACAAACCAACTTGGTAGTTTTATTTTGACAGTCACGTAATAACAATCTATAACAGATTGTGTGTGTGTGCCGTCTGGAGCCTCTGGGTCTCTGTCACTGGGCTCGTGTGCCTGTCGAAGGCTCAGCGGCTTAATTGGGACGACCTCCGTTATCAGGCCTCCGAGATCTCTGCAGCTCAAAGAAACCCTTCTTCTGACACACTGACCACATCCTGGGTGTGTGTGTGTGTGTGTGTGTGTGTGTGTGTGTGTGTGTGTGTGTGTGTGTGTGTGTGTGTGTGTGTGTGTGTGTGTGTGTGTGTGTGTGTGTGTGTGTGTGTGTGTGTGTGTGTGTGTGTGCGTGCGCATCATACCCTTCCTTTGACCCTAACCTATCATGAGCATGAGTGTGTGTGAGGTCACGACAGGAGCAGATGTTGGGTGAAGCTCCGGCCACCAAGCAGAATAGAAGTGCAAATTGATCATGATCTGCTGTGGAAAAATGTGAGTTTAATATAATTCTTTTCAGACTTTTCATCGTTGAATTAAATAATTTTTGCTTGTTATTTCTGGGAGTGTGTGTGTGTGTGTGTGTGTGTGTGTGTGTGTGTGTGTGTGTGTTTGACCTCTTTGTCTCAAACCTTCCGTCAATAAACTGTAAAGAAATGAAAAGCAAAGTTTTTCTCTTTAATTGGCTGATTGAGAGAAAAACACGACGTGTTTTCACCTTCGACTCCGATCGTGAGAAAAGCTTAATTGGAGAGGCTGAATTTAGACTGTGTGTGTGTGTGTGTGTGTGTGTGTGTGTGTGTGTGTGTGTGTGTGTGTGTGTGTGTGTGTGTGTGTGTGTGTGTGTGTGTGTGTGTGTGTGTGTGTGTGTCCTTAATTAAAAGTCATATCAGTTTTTACTTCACACGCCTGTAAAAGTATTTGAACGCAGAAGAAGCAACAAGGTGAAACATTTTAAGATCAGAAGTTTTTATTCGTTAAAAGTTTTTTTTTTTTTTTTCACATAAAATGTCAATCAGACGTTCAGGATGTAAATAATCCACATAATAATCTACATTTCTGTAAAACTGAATTCATGAATTCACTTCTTCCACTAGTAATGAAAACAGAATCTATTCACAGTAATAATAATAAGAGTTAAAGGTGCAGGCAGAACGAGGTCCATGTTGAGGTTTGTGACGCCAAAGTTGTTGATTTTCACCGCGGTAACACATTTTACACTCACATCACATCACAAGTTCATACGGTGAAGTAGTTAATACGTCAAAATGTAAAGCGTGAGCTTTCCTGTTGCCAGCAGGTGGCGCTGTGTCGGCGTATGGATATGAAGTTTCAGGCAGATCGCAGCATGTAGAGCCGAGTTACACGTCACTTCCTGTTTCATGGCGAACCATCAGATATTCATTGGAGTAGTATTCATCAGGTTGTATATACTGTTTCACGTCTTTAAGACTTAAGGACTTGGACGATTGTGTTTCACGCGTCGTTTCTTTAAAACTTCACAGTTTCTGTTTCTGTCGATCATATCATTGTTTTTATTTATATTAGAATCTAATAATTAATACTAAAATAATTTTTTATGATGGATGGATGTGAAAGTACACACGATGATTTTATAGAACGCTTGAGGGAAAAAGCTGCTGCTGAGGTTCCAGTTGAATGGTTCTGTGGTTCTGTGGTTCTGGGTGAAGCTGCAGGTTCTTTATTGGTTCTTGAGACGGACTGGAAATATTTCTGAGGTTCCGAGACTCGAAAATGAAAATAGTCACAAACTCTCCTGGAAGCAGCCGAGCTGATTTGGGTCAGAGACGAAAATCCAACGTTAAAACGACATAAATGAGTTTCAGTTTTACTGGTACACCCCCCCCCCCCTCCTCTGTTGCCATGGCGATCGGCTCCTCTGGCCACAGCGAAAAGAAATTAACACCAGTCTTAATTAGACTGCGAGGCTTCAATTTCCTCCTCCTCCTCCCCCTCCTCCTCCTCAGCCTCCTCAGCCTCCTCCTCCCCCTCCTCCTCCTCAGCCTCCTCAGCCTCCTCCTCCTCCTCTTCCTCCCCCTCCTCCCCCTCCTCCTCCTCCTCCTCCTCCTCCCACCTGGAAGAGAGGCTGCCATGTTAACACCACTGGGCAGATGAAGTGAGACCAGTCAGTCACAGGCGGCCCTCTGAGATGATCGACTCCCCCAGAGTGACACAGCCACAGTCAGACTGTAACTTCAGAACCAAGCGCAGAGCCTGAAGGCAACGAGGCAGAGAGGCAACGAGGCAACGAGGCAGCGAGGCAGCGAGGCACCGAGGCAGCGAGGCAGAGAGGCAGCGAGGCAGAGAGGCAGCGAGGCAGCGAGGCACCGAGGCACCGAGGCAGAGAGGCAGCGAGGCAGCGAGGCAGCGAGGCAGCGAGGCAGAGAGGCAGCGAGGCAGCGAGGCAGCGAGGCAGCGAGGCAGCGAGGCAGCGAGGCACCGAGGCACCGAGGCAGCGAGGCAGCGAGGCAGAGTCCAGGACCAGAGTCAGGAAGAAAAACACTGCAGAGGTGGTTTTTAACTGCAACCCCCTGTTTGACCACGATTGAAGGACGACTCGCCAAGGGAGGAGAGTTCAGACAGTACTGTACAATGTACTTTTACATACTGTAATTTCTCATTGATATTTTATAGATTTTTTACCTAGTATTTTTCTAGTATATGTCCTTATATATTCAGTATAGTGTCATATGGCTTTGTTTCTCTTAAAGTGCTCAGTTTTAGCTGGTCACACCTCAGATCTCAGGCCCCGTTTCCACGACAACCAATACGAGCGTATCCGCAAAACTTCACTTTTGTGGGGTCCGATTACACGACACCAGTGTTCTGATCCACTGTAGCCACAAGGTTTTTATCCCGATTCTTTCACGGTCGCTATTCCCTCCTGCAGAGACTGATGGAGGCGGAGCCTGTTACTGCTCATCTCTGCCCCTCCCCTCCCCCGTCCTTCTGCTCATCCACTAATAAACAACATGGCCGACCCGTAGTATTTGACTCGCGGCCGTATTCTAGGTTTATCGTCCAGATCAGTAGTTTAATGGTTGAGACTCTCCCTGATAGCATCCGGTTCCTCATCAGTCCATACGGATGTCAGGTTCTCTCCATTTTCTTCACCTTTATCGTGTTTTCTTCTCTGCACACACGTCTGTGTAGTTTCATTACAGAATCAAGCAACAGCGCCCTCCTGTGGCCCGGCAGACTAACTACATCTTTGTCATGGGAAACGTTGTCGTGTAAATGGGGTCTAACCCAAACCCCAAACGCTGCTTCATAATGAAATATATCTACTATGTTTTTGTGTCAAATATACTTTGAAATCCTTCAAACTAATAATGCTGAAAAAGATTTGTCTTGTGGATGAGATGTTCGTGCCCCTTTGATCATCCATCATCCATCCATACTCACACAGCAACCCCGTTTGAATCACAACCCCCCCCCCCCCCCCCCCCCCCCCCCCGCTCTGTTGTCACTCCCACTGCTGTGACTGTCTGCTGCGAGCGTCTGGGCGCTTTGTGTTTGTGTTTCCGTGGCCGTACTTCCTGCTCCGGGTGTCTGCTGTTTACCGACCGCCTGGCAGAGGGAATCTCCGTGCCGCCGGAGAGGCTGTGTTCCTGGATACATGAAGGGTGACTCACCGTGTCGACGCTTCCAACTCCTTCAGCTCAGGGAAGTCAAGTCATGACGTAAAAATATGAAGTGATGTAGTTTCTAACACTTCATTGTCTTGGGAAACAAACGGGAAACCAAATATTTCCACATATTTCAAAAATATTATCAAATTGTACATGTGCTTCCAGTTTTAGACAAAAACTGATCATCAGTATCGGTGGTAAAAACCTAACCTCGTCGTTTTTCTGAGCCAATTGGAACAAGAAGGTAATGAACTTTTGCAGCGGAACTTTTTTGAAACTTTTCTGCTGATCTTGGTCCTGGTTCTGGTTCTGGTTCTGGTCACCACGTTGGTAGTAACTAGTAGTTCTGCACACGCTCAGTAGAGACAATCAGAACAACGTTTCCTCCGTGGTGTCATGACTCTCAGTCCATATTGTCCTGGGATTTGGTAGTTTTATTTTGACAGCCACCGTAATAACAATCCAACTTGGCAGTTTTACTTTGACAGTCACCGTAATAACAATCCAACTTGGTAGTTTTATTTTGACAGTCACCGTAATAACAATCCAACTTGGCAGTTTTACTTTGACAGTCACCGTAATAACAATCCAACTTGGTAGTTTTATTTTGACAGTCACCGTAATAACAATCCAACTTGGCAGTTTTACTTTGACAGTCACCGTAATAACAATCCAACTTGGTAGTTTTATTTTGACAGTCACCGTAATAACAATCCAACTTGGTAGTTTTATTTTGACAGTCACTGTAATAACAACTTGGTGGTCTGTCCACTAGAATGTTCTCTCTTGTGTTAATGTTTACAGCTCATTCTTCTCTACTACGTGTGTGTGTGGTTTCATTACTAAAACTAACAACAGCACCAACTAGTGGACAACATGAAAACTACATCATTTTCAAAACATTGCTGTGTAAATGTGAATTTCTTTTGAAAAGAAAGCGCAAAAACGTTTTTCACTTGAAACGTTATGTCAGTGCGGCGTCGGTGCGACAGTATTTTAGTTACGCTGGTTCGTGACGTTTTAACGTCTCTGGGGAAAAAACAAAAAACTAACTTTACTACCGCCGAACCTTCCTCTCTCTCCAACTCACTCAGTAATAGAATAAAATAGAAATACTTGATTAATCCCTGAGGGAAGTTCCTCAAATCAGGGGCAAGAAAAAGAGCACTGTTTATTTGGAAGCACAAACACATTAACATCGTCTGCGTACGGTTTGTATTTAAAGTTGAAGATCTGCAGAGTTGCTGTCTCCCTGTCGCTCTTTAAGCCCACTGCATCAGAATGAATGCTCGAATTAAAATAAAAGTAACCTACCTTAACAGAGTAGGAAAGTACTAATATGTACCCGACAGTCAGCCTCCGGTTTGTTTTAAGGCTAAAGCCATCAGATGTTTGAGTGACGGAAGTGAAGCTCCGTTATCTCTCCTGGCTGCTTCACTCATTTGAAGGGAAGTAAGTTTCGACGCTCAGCGACTCACCGGGACGATTGGGATGTTTTGTTTGGGCTGAAATCGGTTTTCCGTGCCGCTGCGATTAATTCTGCCGTGAGCTGAAGAGTGAAGGCCGGCGTGTCGCGCTGTCGGCCCACAAACACTGATGAATGGACTCCGGCCCGACGCGCTCGCCGCTCCCGCCCACGCCCACAAGTAAGCTGCCAAATAAGAGGAGAGAGAAAGCAATCAGGGTAATCCGCCGGCTTGTCGCTCCGCACAGGAAAACACGAGTGTTTAAACGGTGAAAAGTTACAACCGGATTTATTCATGCGAGTCCGTCAATCAGACAGAAACACAACAAATATCCCACATTCCTCTGGATTTCTGCTAATTCACCAATACTGAGTCCTTTAAAGGGGGATTCCATCCATCCATCCATCCATCCATCCATCCATCCATCCATCCATCCGTCCATCCATGTGGAGTTCCTCAAGGCTCCATTCAGGGCCCACTTTTAGTTTCGTAAGGTCAATCAATTACTCAAGAGCTCCTTTACCGCCATTAAGAAGTAATATATGACCTCCTTTCCAAAGTAATTACTTATTTTGCAGCTGCAGTAACTAGTAAAGTAACTTTGTCCGTCCGTTCGACCAACACATTTCATCAATTGTTTCTAATTGTGCTACATTCGCTCATATTTTACTTCTAATCGCACTTTATAATGACGTTAAATACACGTAACGGCATGTACCTCCATGTGCAACTGCAATATATGTAACTTCAAACATGCTCACTCTTTGTGTCCTGTCTCACATCATTGCTGTTGTTGTAATGAGTGCGTCCACCAGAGGGCAGCCTCGTATCGATGGAACTGATAATCAAAGTGATCACATTTAAACCTGAAAACGTGTTAATGTTCTTAATGTGAGGCATTCAGGGGATGTCTGGAAATATCAGTTTCACTCAGATATGAAACCCTGAGTACTTTATTCAGATCATCTTCAGCTGGGGGAGGAGGAGGAAGATGAGGAGGCTGAGTTAGATGCAGATGTCCCACTTCTCATTACCTCTTCTTCCTCCCCACAGTTCAGCCCCAAACCTTCTACATGTTCAGGATTTGTGTGTCTCGTGTTTTTCTCAATTTTTCTGTCTAAACTGTTGAAAGTGTGAAAAACCAGCTGACACTTTGTGACGAACAAACAAGAGACACGATGACTCGGTAAACCCCCCCCCCCCCCCCCCCACCCCCCCGCCAACCGTCTCAACATAAAACCAGTTTTGCCAATAAAGGGGTGGTGTAACGTCTCTGCGGTGGTGTCGTTGGAATGTTAAGGTTTATTTATGATGTTTGTTAGTTCCGATTCTTTTGCGTTACCTGTTGGAGCGAGTTGGCCTGTGATTGGCTGAGAGCGGAGAAGGGGGCGGGGCTGGTTGAGACGCTCGACGTGCTCCACCAAAAATCGTGTAACTACGCATCGAAGCAACGCGGAATATAAGAGCTGTGATTGGCCCTTCACGTCCGGCCCGCCCCCGTCCTGCGCGGTGGACCGAGTGGAGGAAACGTCGTTGTCCTACTGAGCATGTGCAGAACAACTAGTTACTGCGGCGCCATGTTTCATCCGCCGTCTACATGTGTTTGTATATCGAGTAACGTCGCTGCCTTGTGATTGACACTATCACCGTTTTTTTCAATGACTTTGTGACGAATGAACCTTCGGTTCTCCCAGAAAGGTTTTTATTCTCCTTGACGTTTCAGCGTCACGCCACCCGCTGGTTGTGCTCGCAGTGCGGACCGTCGTGATTCGTAGCGACGGCTTGAAGAAAAGTGCGAAACACGTGTTGGTTAAGGCGCTTCACCGAACCCTAAATGTTCCCGTTCTGTCTCCCTGTGACGACTCGCGTCAAAACAGTAATCAGCTCGGAAGAAAACATTCTAATATTAACTGCGCGCGTCGGCGCCGCGCAAACAACTTAACGAGCTTCCAGTGAAGCTGCACGCCGTCGTTTCTTCACGGCTTTATCTTTACTGCCTGACGGACGTCTCCAGTTCCTTTGAAAACGTGAAGTAGTAGGTGTTAAACTGAGAAAGTTTACTGCCAAAAAACAAAAAAAAAGACTCAAGAGGTGAGAAAAAGTTTGTGTTGGGAAGCAGAGCTGCTGAGGGACGAACGAGAGGAAGAACATCTCCGGTTTCCAGCTTCGGTGCAGCTTTTTCTTCTTCACCTCAAGTTTTTTTTTGTTTCTCTTCAAAGCTGATATCTACAGAACCCCCCCTGAACGCCTCGTGTCACAAGCGGCAGCCAATGAAACTGGAGAAAACTGATCATTGACAATGTGTCGCTAACGTCGTTATGAAAGCTAAAACAGTGACTCTTCCGTTCTTCAAGCATCAGAACCAAAGATCGACGAAGAAGAACGTTATTGTACCAAATACCCATATGTCAGTGCACACACACACACACACACACACACACACACACACACACACACACACACACACACACACACACACACACACACACACACACACACACACACACACACACACACAGGAATGCTTGCTTTTAGCATGTTAGCATGACGACACCACATTAGTGAGCCGTCCTCATGCTAACATGCTAACAAATGTGAAAATATCTTGAATTATTGTGAAAATCCTCCTGAATCCAACCACCATGGTACAAACCTAACCGTGTGTGTTGGGTGGGGGGGTGGGGGGGGGGGGGGGGGGTTCATCTTCCACTGAATGGACAACATGTGTTTCTTAGCAACAGGCCAGTTGAGAGAGAGAGAGAGAGAGAGAGAGAGAGAGAGAGGTGTGTGTGGAGGGGGGTCTATATGTTTATGTGATTGTTGTTGTGAATCAGCTGTGTGTGTGTGTGAATCAGTCCGGAGGAATCTGAATAATGCAGATGTGGACTGAAGCCTGTTCAGTAGTAAACAGTGTGCGTTCATGGTAATGAAGCAGCCCAATGCAACAGGGTGCCTCATTAATACACTGGTGTGTGTGTGTGTGTGTGTGTGTGTGTGTGTGTGTGTGTGTGTGTGTGTGTGTGTGTGTGTGTGTGTGTGTGTGTGTGTGTGTGTGTGTGTGTGTGTGTGTGTGTGTGTGTGTGTGTGTGTGTGTGTGTGTGTGTGTGTGTGTGTGTGTGTGTGTGTGTGTGTGTGTGTGTCTGTGCAGCTCTCTGCAAAGAAAGAGGAAATCAGAGGAAAAAAGGCAAAAAAATCATTCAGTGCCCACATGTTATGTGTACAGCTCTTTGCTTACTGCGCAGGGTGTGTGTGTGTGTGTGTGTGTGTGTGTGTGTGTGTGTGTTCACTGGAGCGTGTCCTGCATTCACACCTCCCCCCCCCCCCTCTCCCGTCTGACTTTGACCCTTCTGCTCGGCCAGCAGGAAGCAAGTTGTGTGTGTGTGTGTGGTGGGGGTGTTGCTGTTTATGTGTTGGATGCATGCCGTGCTGCTGTCCTGTCTACTGTGCCTTAAGGTGCCGCCCCCCCCCACACACACACACACACACACACACACACACACCACATCTCAACCCTGCCCCATGGCCCTCGTGTGTGTGTGCTGTCACATAAGCTCCAGTCCCGGGCCGCTGATGAGCCCTGGAACTGAGGAGGAGGTCCGGTCACTGAGTGTGTGTGTGTGTGTGTGTGTGTGTGTGTGTGTGTGTGTGTGTGTGTGTGTGTGTGTGTGTGTGTGTGTGTGTGTGTGTGTGTGTGTGTGTGTGTGTGTGTGTGTGTGTGTGTGTGTGTGTGTGTGTGTCAGGGACGAGGAACGGTACGGGAGCAGACAGTGGAGGACAAACGTGTCCTCTCCTCCCATCTCGGCACAGTGTGTGTGTGTGTGTGTGTGTGTGTGTGTGTGTGTGTGTGTGTGTGTGTGTGTGTGTGTGTGTGTGTGTGTGATTCAGTACTTAAACAAAACAGCACCGACTAGTGGACAACATTAAAACTACATCGTTCTCAGTGCTTCTGCTGTTTCCTTGGGAATGGATATTCTTTTAAAAACGTTGTGATGACACAAAACTTTTCTAAAATTCATAAATGCAAAACAAGGAGTGTCGATGTGGAGCGTTGCCATGGAAACGGGGCCTCGACGTCGACGCCGCAGCTCCTGGAACTTCCCTCTTCTTATTGTCTTTGTCAAGTATCTGATTGTAAGATACAGCATGATCGAAAACCACTGACCGTTTTACCACTTCCTCTTCCTCATCCTCCTCCTCGTCTTCCTCCTCCTCTTCCTTCTCTCTGCCAATTAGTTGAATGCATTAGTGATGGGAGGTGGGGAAGTTGGAGGGAGTTGCAGTGTGGAGGAGGAAGAGGGGGAGGAGGGGGAGGGAACATTAGAAACAGCCCCTCTGTGATAAGCTGCAACTGGTTGCCATGGCAACGCTTATTACCTGCACCCCGAGATGGGTGGGGTGAGGGGGTGGGGGCAGAGAGAGGTGTAATGGGTCAAGGGATAATGTCCTGTGTGTGTGTGTGTGTGTGTGTGTGTGTGTGTGTGTGTGTGTGTGTGTGTGTGTGTGTGTGTGTGTTGTCATCGCTTTTAAGAAAAAAAAAAGTGTTCCCAGTGCAGCCTTTACCAAATATAGAGCATCCATCTAATGAGGAGTCGATGAACTCATACTTTTGTCGTATACACACACACACACACACACACACACACACACACACACACACACACACACACACACACACACACACACACACACACACACACACACACACACACACACACACACACACACACACACACACACAGGTTCTAATACCAGGAGGTCTTTTTTTTCCCATCAGGCTTTGGGGGTGTGGGGAGGAAAACAAAGAGGAAGGTTGAAGTGGGTAGGGGGTGGGGCTACCTGTGTGTTGATAACAGGTGGCTGCACGCACGCACGCACGCACACACACACACACACACACACACACACACACACACACACACACACACACACACACACACACACACACACACACACACACACACACACACACTCCTGCGTTACCATGGTTGTGAGCAGCAGGTGAGGAGCTGAGTGTGTGAAACGTCACATTTCCGCGGTTCCTTGACTCTCAGAGCTGCTGCTTCTTTTAGTGTGTGTCCTCTGATCCTCTGCTAATGCTGACATATTGACAAGCTGTGTGTGTGTGTGTGTGTGTGTGTGTGTGTGTGTGTGTGTGTGTGTGTGTGTTTCCATCATAAATGAATAAAGACACACTGACTCGTCCAGTAGATGAACTTTAAACGTTCGATCGGTTCATCTTGCTTCCACCGTCACATCAAACTCTAATAATCTGTGTTTTCCTCGCCGTCTCTCTCTCTGTGTTTGACTAAAGCCGAGTGTGTCTGTCCTCTCAGAGCGTGGACGGCGTCTCGGGGCCGGACGCCGCCCTGAAGCGCGTGGCGGTGGTGGAGGATTTCTTCGACATCATCTACTCCATGCACGTGGAGATCAGCAGCGACCCCGGCAGAGCGCCCAAACACGCCGGGCAGAAGAAGACCTACAAAGCTGTGAGCGTCTCGTCTGTCGCCTCAATCCCCCGCTGGGCCTCTAGTTACTCTTTGGCTTCAGTAACTAAAATACTCCAATACAAGCAGTTAGTGAACTCGCCCATTTAGGGTCCGTTTACACTTCGACGGAGCCACTGAAAACACAACGTTTTGAAAACGCGTCGACTTCGTCTCCATGGAAACGGACAAAATGCAACTTTTCTAAAACGCTGGTCCTGGTCCTGGTCCTGGTCCTGGTCCTGGTCACCATGTTGGTAGTAACTAGTCGTTCTGCACATGCTCAGTAGAGCCAATCAGAACCATGTTTCCTCAGTGATGTCATGACTCCCAGACCATGTTCTCCTGGGACTTGATACTTTTATTTTGACAGTCACCATAATAACAATCCAACTTAGTGGTCTGTCCACTAGAATGTTCTCCCGTTGGTAATGTTTAGAGCTCATTGTTCTCTGGAAACAAAAATGACGCGCCGTCTCTTGAACTTTTAGAAAATCAATACTTTCTCGGATAAACATGTCGGATTTTAGTTTTTTATCGATCAACATGTTAAAATGTGCGTCTGTTGTCTTTCATCCACCGGGTTCACCACCTGTAGGAGACACTGGGAATAAAGTCACACCACATTTTATAGGTCACTGCGTGTGTGTGTGTGTGTGTGTGTGTGTGTGTGTGTGTGTGTGTGTGTGTGTGTGTGTGTGTGTGTGTGTGTGTGTGTGTGTGTGTTTCATTTCTCCTCTCGTCTTTCGTTCACGGCCTGTTGTCTTTATTCTCTCCTTTCCTCTCTCCTGTTTTATTTCAGCTCATTTCTGTGTTTTTATTAAATGATCCTCCAGCTGCTGTGAAATCCCTTAAAGTTGCAACCCGTCGCCTCTTAAATCTGCTGATCTGGGGCTTTTGAATTCTGAGGTTTGAGTTGAACTGTGAATCAACCTTCAGGTCGTCTGCTGTTGCAGCTGCTGATACTGCCCTCTGCTGGTGCTACCACACAAGTGCAGCTCTCAACGGAGCGCCCACCATGTTTCTTTTTTTGTTTGTTTTTAAATCTTTTTAATTTATCTTTCCATCTTATTATTCTCTATTCACAAAAATAAACACACACACACACTTTTTGTTTATATACTGTATCTCTACAGTATATTCTCCAGTCTGAGCACCACCAACGGCTCTGAGTGACATTTGCCTTCGCTTTACCCCCATCCTACACACACACACACACACACACACACACACACACACACACACACACACACTGCAACCCCCATCCACCCGTAGCTCTGCTCTCCACCCTTCCTCCTCTCTTTCCTTCCTTTGTTACCGCCTCCACAGAAACATGTCAGATTTGTACAGATGTTCATCCTCAGCAGCGTTTCTTTTCCCACTGATCAACGTTCCAGTAGTTATTGGTGATTTGACCGACGCGCTCCGGTGGAAAGTTTCTTTTATTCCCTGCTATAATAACATGCTTCTACGGTTCAGAGCTGCTGAGAAACGTCCCAGGAAATGTGAACAATTACACCCCGGGGCCCCGTTTCCACGGCAACGTTTCAAGTGAAAATGCCAAAGCGGTTTTTTTTTTTTTTTGCGTTTTCATTTCAAAAAAGTTTCTCGTTGTGACGCTGTGGAGGAAACATTGATCTTATGGTCCAGCTACTGAGCATGTGCAGAACTGATAGTTACCACCACCCTGGTGACCAGGACCAGGACCAGGACCACGACCACAGCTTCCAGAGCGTTTTTAGAAATCGTCGTATCCACGGAGACGGGACTTTAGTTTTTTCAGAAAGTTACACCGTCGGTGACTCTGGGCATCGTCGTGGAAACGGACGCCCAAAACACTACTAAAGTTTTGTGTTTCCAGTTGAATTGTGACAGTAAAAATTCTTGTAAACAGTAAATTTACTGACATTTGCAGTTTTGCAGGAGCACAGGAGAGAAAGTGAGATGTGAGAATTCCCAGTGTGACGTGACGATGGACTTTTTACTTTTGTCTTTGATGTTTAGTGATCATGTGTAAAATCTGAGACAAGTCAGACGTCAGGAACTCTAATGAATGAAATTCTAATCAGTTGTCAATAGTGTGAGGGCACTTTGACCTTTGACCTTCTCTCATCAGCAGGTTGGACCCCCTGGAGCTGATAAAGATGCTCAGTTCATATGCTAATGTGTGTGTGTGTGTGTGTGTGTGTGTGTGTGTGTGTGTGTGTGTGTGTGTGTGTCTCCTCGGCTCAGATCGCGGAGACGTACGCCTTCCTGCCCAGGGAGGCGGTGACGCGCTTCCTGATGAGCTGTGGCGAGTGTCAGAAGAGGATGCACATCAGCACCGCCGGCCAGGACTGCAAAGGTACGAGGAACTGCCCGCCGGCACGACCGGTCCTTTTCTAACCGGCAGGTTCTGTGGCGGCGCGACGCAACGTCACTGAGGGGTTAGATGACCGCTGCCGAGGTGAACGCTGACTTGTGAGGTCACGCCTGGTCAGACCGACTGAAACACGGAGACGTCAGACAGTGAGCGCAGCATCAGCTGCTGGATTAGGAGCAACACACAGTTTATTTAGTCGTAGGAACTCACCGGTCAGCTGGATGTTGCGTGACTCAGTCGCCATTGATAAACCGAAAGCTGCGTGACGACGGACGAAATCCCTGCAACTCACATATTTATTGTTCATAACTAATTATTTAAACAAACATTGGTTCCCATTCTAGTGGATTCTGGATTACTAAATACTACGTTGTGACGTGTAGATTTGCTTCTTAATAGTAATCTATTGGGAATAAAACTATTGATCGATCACGGGTCCAAACATCACGAGTCCCACCTTCTGGATTCTGCAGATTTAAAACTCCTCGGCATCTCGGAAAGGAAATCCCTTCAGCTTCCTCCTTTCTGCTTCAGGCAGAGAATTCTGCCTCCTTTCAAAACATAAAGACCACACGGTACCAACTGACCAATCACGTTGCTCGTTACTGGGCGTGATACAAAACCGGAAGTCAGTTGTGAGTTAAATCGTTATATTTTGGTGAGAAAAGATCAAATTAGACGGTGACAAGTAGTGAGGGACATTCTACTGAGGTTCTAGAGGCTTTGAGCAACACGTCAGCGTCCAGATGACAGCTGGAGACTAAAACCACAAGGTGATTGACCACTGAGGTCGCCATTGGTCAGTCGAATGTCACATGACTGGATGATAAAACTCGCTACTGATCGGCTGAATGTTTTGTTTCTGAAAGTTTAGGTCGGTCGTCCAGAACCGACAGGCTGACCGACGCCGTCTTGTTTGTTTGTTAAACGTCAGGATGGGTGAATCGTTCATCCCGACGCGAAGGGTTTCTTCTTCTTCTTCTTCTGCCTCGTTAGTTTTCCCTCATGAAGCAACTGAAGGTGGAAACGGTTCACGATGATACGTAACGCTGAACAAAGAAACTTTAACGTGTTTTTATAGTCCTGAAGCGTCTCGTCCTTCACTGCAGCCTGATGCTGGCAGAGAGAAAATATCCTTCATTTTTTTCTCTGCCTTCAATATTTTTAATGGAGAAGAAACGCTGAAAGAAATCCTCTTCTCATCTGCTCTCTGGGCGCTCGCTTCCTCTTCCTCTTCCTCTTTCTCTTTCTCTTTCTCTTTCTCATCACTGGTTTATTTGTCTTCTTTCAGCACCGCATCTTCCAATTAGAGTCCCACCTTTCATCCTCTCCCTCACTAGTGTTCCTCTTATGTGTCCACCCCCCCCCCCCCCCGCCCCCCCCAGAGCCCCCCCCCGCCCGCACGCACGCCGCAAAATAATCAATTCAACTGCAGAATAGAACCAATCAGACTCATCATCAAATTGTTAGACTGACAGAAAAGTGATTTCCAGGGAAAAAGAAAGTGTCGTTGTGTTGATGATGGAAGCGGCGGCAGGAATGACCACAGTCGTTTCTGTTTAACTTAATATTTCTGCTTTAAAAGTTTTTCCATCTTCCTTTATACAAATATGAAAAACAGAGTAAACATGTGAGATGCTGAATAATAACACTCTGTGTTTTTAAAGCTAAAATATGCAAATATCCTCTAGATTAGACTCATTAATGGAGCCTAGATTAGAATTCCCATGTGACGTTAGTAACAACAAAAAGTAGATTCAGCTTAGTCGGCAAAAAACAAAAATAATTGAAATGAAAATTATTTATTTTTTTAAATTGATCAGGAAGTTTCTTGAGAAATAGAAGAAGAAATGCCAACGAGACGAGTTGGTCGTGTTTGAGAGACTCGACCGGCAGGAACTATCCTATAATTAGTGAATGGAGTCATTCCATTGGTCAGCTGAATGTCACATGACCGTCTTCCTCCGTCTGTTCAAGTCACCATTGGTCAGTCAAATCTAACGGTATTGAATAGTGGCCGGGGGCTTCACCAGGTGCTGATTCATGAAGTCACCGGTCAGCCGAATGTCACATGATCAGATACTGAGTGACGGATTCATGGAGTCGCCACTGGTCAGTTCAGTAGATTGTTTCTGACCGGTGAAGTTACCTCCGGTCAGTCGAATGTCACATGGCTGAACTATATTGTGACCGTTGGTCAGTTAAATGTTACTGATCAGTCACCTGAGGTCAGCCGAATGCTACTAAACCGAACAATCCATTGATCTTTTGAAAGCTCAACGTCACACGACTGAAAGACGAAGTCGCCACTGGTCAGCCGAGTGTGACGTTAAAACATAAAAAGCTATAAAACAATAAACAAAACTAAAACATGATAAAAAACAACAACCTTTTTTTTCAGAATATCTCTACGAATACATTAATTTCCCATCAGAAATGCAGATTCGCCCGACGTGACGCAGAAAAGCAAATACAAGTCATTCCCGACGGACGGAGGCCTCGTTTACACGCCATCAGTTTCAAAATGATGTCCGTTTCCACGGCAACGTCAGAAACATTGAACATTTGTACTGAAAGCACACACACACACACACACACACACACACACACACACACACACACACACACACACACACACACACACACACACACACACACACACACACACACACACACACACACACACACATTCGGAGAGAACAACGGGCTCCAGACATTAACAATGTGAGGAGAACATGGGCTGGGAGTTCATGACACCACGGAGGGAACCTTGTTCTGATTCGCTCTACTGAGCATGTGCAGAACGAGTTACTATAACGGTGGAGCACATGACCAGTTGCAGCATTTCCACCGTCGACAAAGAGACGTCCCCGATCGTTTCCAGAAAGTCTCGATTTCGCCCGTTTACACGGCGAAATTCCACCTTGGGAGCCGTTTTCAAAAAGTTGCGTTTTCAGTGGCTCGGAACACAAAACGCAACAGAAGTTGTGCGTTTTCCTTTGACGTGGTTTTGTAACGGCGGTTAGTACCTGCTTTATGGTTTAATCCTGTAACGCTGCCAGCAACACGACCAGCAACACGACCAGCAACACGACCAGCAACATGAGCAGCAACACGACCAGCAACACGAGCAGCAACACGAGCCGCAACACGAGCAGCAACACGAGCCGCAACATGAGCAGCAACACAACCAGCAACACGAGCAGAAACACGAGCAGAAACACGAGCAGAAACACGAGCAGAAACACGAGCAGCAACACGAGCAGCAACACGAGCAGCAACACGAGCCGCAACACGAGCAGCAACACGAGCAGCAACATGACCAGCAACACGAGCAGCAACCCAACCAGCAACATGAGCTGCAACCCGACCAGCAACCCGACCAGCAACATGAGCTGCAACCCGACCAGCAACCCGACCAGCAACCCGACCAGCAACACGAGCAGCAACACGACCAGCAACACGACCAGCAACACGACCAGCAACACGACCAGCAACACGAGCAGCAACCCGAGCAGCAGAGGAACGAGGAATTGGACAATAGTGACCGTGTAGCTGCCAGTGGAGATAAAATGACGACACCCATTATTCTTCCGTTCCTCTGCCAACTCTACCAGCCCCCACAATACATGTTCTACACCTCCCCTCCCAATTCCTTCCATCCCCCATCCGCCTCTCTTCATCCTCTCTTTTATTTATCTATCCCTTCCCATCCAGTTTTCTTCTCCCATCATCCCCCCCTGCACCGCTGCGAGCTCCCCGTCCCATCGCCACCATGGCCCCGCCCCTTTCCCTGTACCCTCAATCTCCCTCCATTCATCCCTCCATCTCTCTCCAACCATCCCTCCATCTCCCCATTCATCCCTCCAACTCCCTCCATTCATCCCTCCATCTCTCTCTAACCATCCCCCCAACTCCCTCCATTCATCCCTCCATCTCTCTCTAACCATCCCCCCAACTCCCTCCATTCATCCCTCCATCTCTCTCCAACCATCCCTCCATCTCCCTCATCCATCCCTCCAACTCCCTCCATTCATCCCTCCATCTCTCTCTAACCATCCCTCCATCTTCCTCTATCTATCCCACTTCCATCCATCCATCCCTCCATCTTCCTCCTTTTCTTCTCCTCCTCATCCCTCATTAACTAGAGGACACCGTCCTGTCTCTCTCCTCAATTAGACTAATTAATGACTAACTGAGAAAATGGTTCAGGAAACCAGCTGAGGGTGGAAGAGAGGATGGAGGGAGGAAGAGAGGTGAGGGAGGAGGAGAGGATGGAGAGACAAAGAGAGGATGGAGGGAGGAAGAGAGGTGAGGGAGGAGGAGAGGATGGAGAGACAAAGAGAGGATGGAGGGAGGAAGAGAGGTGAGGGAGGAGGAGAGGATGGAGAGACAAAGAGAGGATGGAGGGAGGAAGAGAGGTGAGGGAGGAGGAGAGGATGGAGAGACGAAGAGAGGATGGAAGGAGGAAGAGAAGATTGAGGGGGGAGAAGAGGGATGGAGGAAGAGAGCTGAGGGAGGGAGGAAAAGAGGGATGGGGAGATGGATGATGGAGGTAGAGACGGAAGAGGGAGGAAAATAGGGACGGGCACTAAGAGAGGGAGGAGGAGGGAAGAAAAGAGGGATGGGGAGGAAGAGAGGGGGGATGAGGGAGGAAAAGAGGGATGGGGAGGAAGAGAGGGAGGAGGAGGGAAGAAAAGAGGGATGGGGAGGGAGGAAAATAGTGAAGAGATAGGAAGAGAGGGATGGAGGAAGAAAGCTGAGGGAGGAAGAGAGGGAGGAGGGAGGGAAAGAGGGATGAGGGAGGAAGAGAGGGAGGAGGAGGGAAGAAAAGAGGGATGGGGAGGAAGAGAGGGAGGAGGAGGGAAGAAAAGAGGGATGGGGAGGAAGAGAGGGGGAATGAGGGAAGAAAAGAGGGATGGGGAGATGGATGAGGGAGGAAAATAGTGAAGAGATAGGAAGAGAGGGATGGAGGAAGAAAGCTGAGGGAGGAAGAGAGGGAGGAGGGAGGGAAAGAGGGATGAGGGAGGAGAGAGAGTTTTTCCAAAAGGAAAGTTTTTAGAAATGAAAAAATATAAATTATTATTGAAATGAAAATGAAAGTTTGTCGACTGAACTGGACCAAAGAAAAATACAATTAAAACTGTAAATATGATGTTTGGATGGAAGTAATTGAAATAATTTAATTAGAGGATGTAATAAGTGGAGAACACACACGCACACACACACACACACACACACACACACACACACACACACACACACACACACACACACACACACACACACACACACACACACACACACACACACACGCACACACACTGCGATGGCAGCAGCTCAATGAGTGTGTGTGTTGTGATGCCACTCGGAGAGGGAGAGCAGCTAATTGCCTTCCTGCCCTGTGGGGGTTCGGCCTCTTCCTCACACACACACACACACACACACACACACACACACACACACACACACACACACACACACACCCTCATCCCCTTTATCGCTATGCTAAAGTGACTCCCACTAAAGTTCAGCTGTGAATTATTAAATGCAATTAATCAGCGCAGACCACGACTGTTTAATTGACATAGGCTGTGTGTGTGTGTGTGTGTGTGTGTGTGTG
Organism: Lipophrys pholis; assembly: GCF_963383615.2. NCBI lineage: Eukaryota > Metazoa > Chordata > Actinopteri > Blenniiformes > Blenniidae > Lipophrys > Lipophrys pholis. The sequence continues at coordinate 31,415,422 of NC_137630.1, read as the reverse complement.
TGTGTGTGTGTGTGTGTGTGTGTGTGTGTGTGTGTGTGTGTGTGTGTGTGTGTGTGTGTGTGTGTGTGTGTGTGTGTGTGTGTGTGTGTGTGTGTGTGTGTGTGTGTGTGTGTGTGTGTGTGTGTGTGTGTGTGTGTGTGTGTGTGTATTTTTCTTAAATAGTCTCGATAATCAGATCCACATTCCAGATCAGCAGGACTGAATGAATGAATGAATGAATGAATGAATGAATGAATGAATGAGACTCGAGGACGTCAGGACGTTTTCTGTTCATTTTCATTGAGTTGACTGTTATTTTGAATTTCCTCCATAAATTCATCGTGAGCGAAAACTGAAGGTTTTCTGACGTGTGGCTCAGCGTCGCCTCTCAGGAGACAAATAAACCCTGGGAGTCTTTCTCTGGTACCAGACTATCAATCACCAATCAATCGTGGCCGTCCCGTCGTTCCTCCTGAGCCGCATCGACCTCGTGTCCACGCGTCCTTTATGAGGTCAGAGGATGAATGAGTGAAAGGCCGAGCTGCTCAGCATCGCCCTCTAGTGTCGGCTCGGGTCACAGGCGAGGCCTGGAGGAGGAGCCACAAACTAAACCGGGGATTTTAGAAACCGACTGCAGAAGCAACACCAGACGATTGATCGTCTGATTGATCATAAACAAAATGACAGACTGAGCGTTAGTATTTTCAGACATTAGTGAGATTTGACAGTCAGTTTGCTTCTGTTAAGCACCGAATGTAGAGTTTTAATAACGCATCATAAATCACACAACATTCACCAACACAGAAATATAAAAAAGACATTTTACGACAAATAACTTCTATTTAAACTCTGTTCAGTAGAGCCTATCAGAATAAAGGTTCCTCCGTGGTGTCATGACTCCCAGTCCATATTCTCCTGGACTTGGTCATTTTATTTTGACAGTCACCGTAATAACAATCTAACTTGGTAGTTTTATTTTGACAGTCACCATAATAACAGTCCAACTTGGTAGTTTTATTTTGACAGTCACCGTAATAACAATCCAACTTGGTCATTTTATTTTGACAGTCACCATAATAACAATCCAACTTGGTCGTTTTATTTTGACAGTCACCATAATAACAATCTAACTTGGTCATTTTATTTTGACAGTCACCATAATAACAATCCAACTTGGTCGTTTTATTTTGACAGTCACCATAATAACAATCTAACTTGGTCATTTTATTTTGACAGTCACCATAATAACAATCCAACTTGGTCGTTTTATTTTGACAGTCACCGTAATAACAATCTAACTTGGTAGTTTTATTTTGACAGTCACCATAATAACAGTCCAACTTGGTAGTTTTATTTTGACAGTCACCGTAATAACAATCCAACTTGGTCGTTTTATTTTGACAGTCACCATAATAACAGTCCAACTTGGTAGTTTTATTTTGACAGTCACCGTAATAACAATCCAACTTGGTCATTTTATTTTGACAGTCACCATAATAACAATCCAACTTGGTCGTTTTATTTTGACAGTCACCATAATAACAGTCCAACTTGGTAGTTTTATTTTAACAGTCACCATAATAACAGTCCAACTTGGTAGTTTTATTTTGACAGTCACCGTAATAACAATCCAACTTGGTCATTTTATTTTGACAGTCACCATAATAACAATCTAACTTGGTAGTTTTATTTTGACAGTCACCATAATAACAATCCAACTTGGTAGTTTTATTTTGACAGTCACCATAATAACAATCCAACTTGGTCATTTTATTTTGACAGTCACCATAATAACAATCTAACTTGGTAGTTTTATTTTGACAGTCACCATAATAACAGTCCAACTTGGTAGTTTTATTTTGACAGTCACGTAATAACAATCCAACTTGGTAGTTTTATTTTGACAGTCACGTAATAACGGACGGGCTCAGTCTGTGGAGACGACGAACCGTCGGCGAGCGTCGGCGAGCTGCTGGTTACTGAATGACAATGTTTCCTGGCTAATGGCTTCTCTCCCCGCTGCTCTCCAGAGAACGACCGGCCGAGCTCCCTGGTGTCAGAGGTGATCGACTACAACATGCCGCTCACCACCACCTACATGAAGCAGATGAAGCTGCAGTGCATGAGCAACAGCAAGGTACGTGAGGTCAGCGCCACCGAGCGAGCGAGCGAGAGAGCGGCGCGCCAAACCAAAGGTTCCTGATGGGGTTTGTGTCTCCGTGGCGACCGTCAGGATTCACCAGTGTTCCTCTGCAGTCCAGCCTCATCTCCTTCAGTTCTGCTGCTTCAGGCTGTGGTTCTTCTGCACGCTGCTTGTTTTGTTCTCAAGCTAAATGGAAGAGGCGGCCGGCAGGCCGGCGATTCCTCGGTAGGAACACGACTCCCACTCATCGTCTCGCACTCGCCATTGAAGCGCCGTAATGAGACGAACCGTCGGTGGTTCGGTCTGCTGCTCGTCGGGGTCGGTGGGCGGGAAACATTTACCCGTTTGCTGAGTTCCAGACGACGTCGTCATGTTGCACAGGAGAGCGGCGATTCCATGAGCTTCCTGTTATCTTCCTGTTATCTTCCCATGAGCTTCCTGTTATCGTCCTGTTATCTTCCTGTTATCTTCCTGTTATCTTCCTGTTAGCTTCCCATGAGCTTCCTTTAAGCTTCCCGTTAGCTTCCTGTTAGCTTCCCGTTAGCTTCCTGTTAGCCTCCCGTTAGCTTCCTGTTAGCCTCCTGTTAGCCACCCGTTAGCCTCCCGTTAGCCTCCTGTTAGCCTCCCGTTAGCTTCCTGTTAGCCTCCTGTTAGCCTCCTGTTAGCCTCCCGTTAGCTTCCTGTTAGCCTCCTGTTAGCCTCCTGTTAGCTTCAAGGATGTGAACATGAAGTCTCCCGACAACACGATTCAACCAGCGGGAAAATAAAACAACCGATTAGTTTTCAGACTCGGCGAAGCACAAACCGTCAAATAAAGCTAAAAACTTTCAGGTTTTCACTGGAGTAGTACGTCAATACTTCATCATGAGGCCAGAACACAACAAACACAGTAGTTAATGTAAACATTTAATTAAGACATTAATAATGTTTAATTCTCGTTGTTTAATGTGCTGTTTTATAGTCATAGATGTATTGTAGTTATTGTACATAGTACAACCTGGTTTAGTCTCAGAGGAACGACAGCACAAATATATAGCACATATACATAATATCCATTGATTGACACTTTCAGGCCTCGTTTACACAACAACGTTTCTGTTAGCTGCTAACATTTAGCTGCTAACATTTCGCTGCTAACTGTTACCTGCTAACAGTTAGTTGCTAACAGTTAGCTGCTAACAGTTAGCTGCTTTTGCTGCAATTACTTCACACACTATTAGCGGCAGACCTCTCAACCAATAAACCATCTTCAACTCCTCCTGCAATTGTTAGTTATGTTAGCGTTTCAACAAGCCGCTGTCGTATTTTCCCAGAGCGAGATTCATTCATGTAACGCTGAAACAGGAAGAAGGGGAAAACTTTGTAAGCGACACATTTTTATCAGCTAATCTCTGCACCTATCGGTCCACAAACTGGAGGAAGAATCTGCTTTACAGATTATTGTGTAGATTACTGCCGTCACGCTTTTAAGAAGTAATACCGCCTGCTGGTAACAAAGGGCAAACAGCGGCCTCGTGTGGTGAAGCAGCAGGAAGCGCTCACCCGTCCATCGTCCCGACATCCTCCCAAGGCTAAAGTTCATGTCGTTTCTCTTCATCGTGTTCAGACCGAGACTGAAGGAACAGTTTTATCTACGCTGGGAAATCTGCTGTTTTCTACGCAACTTCTTCCTGCCCTGACAGTCCTGAGGAACAGAACCCGTGTTTAAACTCTTTCTTTGTGGCGGCGCGACACGGCGCGGTGGCGCAGTGGTGCGGTGGTGTATGGGTGTCGGCGGTGGGGGGTTGGTTGATTCTGTATTGTTCCCACATCGTCAGCAGCACTTCACCCTGCGACTATCAGGACCACACACCCGCTGTCAGTCATACTCCCTCTGTGTGTGTGTGTGTGTGTGTGTGTGTGTGTGTGTGTGTGTGTGTGTGTGTGTGTGTGTGTGTGTGTGTGTGTGTGTGTGTGTGTGTGTGTGTGTGTGTGTGTGTGTGTGAGAGAAGATAACTGGTGGGGGAACAGAGGGTTGAGCTCGTTCCAATTAAGCCGGGCCTCTGAGCGTCGAGTTAATTAGCTGAGGATACACACACACACACACACACACACACACTCACACTCACACTCACACACACACACACACACACACACACACACACACACACACACACACACACACACACACACACACACACACACACACACACACACACACACACACACACACACACACTGAAGTGCCAATTTACACCAGAATGCCAATATATCTGCCTGTCTATCTGCCCATCCCACACACACACACACACACACACACACACACACACACACACACACACACACACACACACACACACACACACACACACACACACACACACACACACACACACACACACACACACACACACACACACACACACACAGTACAACGCTTGTGCTGAAAAATGTCTGGTTGTCAACTGCTAGTATATTGACTAGTGAGTGACCAGTGATGGGGATTTCTGAGTATACAAAGTAATACATGTGTAATTTACTTAAAAATCAATATTAGATCATAAATAAATAGTTAAATATATTTTTCAACACATAGTTGTCCTCTACGTGCCTGTGTGAAAATCCCATCATGTTGGCGTTATTATAATGAAATGATTTTGTCTGAATATTGTGCTTATTTTCAGACATCATAAAAAAGTTTTTTTTGCAATACAGAAATTATTGGAAAATGAATGATGCTGGCATTCCCTCTTAATAGAGGATGAAGTCAAGGATGAAGTGTGTATGTAGTACAGGTGCACAATATATGGGTATGGCCCGGGAGTGGTTGCCGTAGCAACAACAGTTCAATGGATTTGGCCATTTTTTTTTTAAAATTTCGCAATATTGAAAATATTAAAAAATTTAATGTTGTTGGCGTTCCCTCTAACACAGGATGAAGTAAAATTTTATTAACTGCAGACGTAGTTTAATTGTCTAAGCACAATATATGGGTATAGCCAGTAGTGGGCGCTATCGTACCAGCAGCTCTGTGAAAATGGTTTTGTTTCATTCTTATATAAGATGAAACATTTTCAGGGTAAAACATTATATCCTGATATAAAGTAACCTATGTCTGGAAAGTACAAGAGTTGTACTCTCTAATTATATTTGTTGTTACTTTGAAAAACCTTGTGTATATGTTCCTGAGAAGATTCAGACTGGTCCCAGTCGCACGAGAACCAAAATATGACAAAAAGCATGGTAGCTTGTTTCCATGGCAACCAAAATTAAACTTTAGTACTTATTTTTGTTTTGATTCATCAAAAGGAACACACATGCAAAGTTCCAGTGAAATCTGAGGGATGTTCCTTTCCATGGTTTAGGCCCTGAAGGCTGATTTTCTCTTTGTGTCGAAGTGTTTTAATTCACACATCGTCGCTCACACGTTCACACAGCGTGACGGGTCATACGATGGCTGAAACCGTACGTTTTTAAAATAGCCATTACAAACACACACACACACACACACACACACACACACACACACACACACACACACACACACACACACACACACACACACACACACACACACACACACACACACACACACACACACACACACACACACACACACACACACACACACACTGACACGTTGGACCCAGTAACGACGACTCAGACGTGAGTTTTTCCTGAAGAGCCATTAATTCTCTCTCACCTCGGCGGTCGTGTCACTGCCTCCCCCTGGAGGGCACGGTTGGTACTACGCCGTGCCGTTGACCCTTGACCTCTGCAGCTCAGCTCTGTGCGTCAGTGATGGATTCCCGAGTGAAGTGTTGCAGCAGAAGTACTCCTCAGTACTCGCTGGTTTGTACATCGATCTGCAGTCATGCATCAGAAGTTGTGATAAATAAAATATGTGTTGCTGTTTGCAGCTCTGACTGATCAATACGATGCTCCTGAGGTCGGCCTCAGTTATCAGCTCCTTATCACCGCTGAGTGTTTCACACCAACAGAGGAACTATGTACCAGTAATGGAAGTATCTGACAATGGAAACTTTGAAAACGTATTTTCTAAACACACCATTCAGTCTCTGTGAACGTAGTACCCATGTGCAGTACTAACGTACACTGACGATAGTTTATCTGCACACCTGCAAGTAGAACCAACAACGACGACTACGGATACACCGATACCGCATTTTTAAAGTACTAAGCTTCAGCTACTTGCTGATACCGAGTACCGATACAAGTGCTTAATAAATACCATGACGACTAATTGAAAACGAAAACAATATGCGAAGGACAGTCACCTCCACCCTGATTATAGAGCATCTTCCTCCTCTGACATCAGATTATAGAGCATCTTCCTCCTTTAACATTAGATTATAGAGCACCTTCCTCCTCTAACATCAGATTATAGAGCATCTTCCTCCTTTAACATTAGATTATAGAGCACCTTCCTCCTCAAACATCAGATTATAGAATGGAGCTGAGACATAAGTAGCAGCTGATCTCAGGTTAGTTATTTGTTGTTTACCTTGAGATGTTCATGTCTGTTATTTGTTTTTTCTCCGTTCACTGTATCCGTCACTTCCTTTGTGTCCAACACAGACTTTCTTCTAACTCTGATCTTTTCTCTCTAAATGACTCTGACTTTCAGTTTATCCTTCAGTGTTAAAAAAGTATTGATCTGAATGAGCAGTTATTTCTTGAGCTGATGAATTTTTGACATTTTGCGCGCTGGATAATCTACATGTGCCGTTATTTTGACTCGCCTGCATCAGTGGATCAACGTTTAATTTAGGGACAGCTGAGCTGATAGAACGGCCAATCAAACGTTCACACTCGAGAATCGGTGGCTGCTCTGCCAGAGCCTGGACGGCGTCCGACCCGCCGAGGACCGGAAGTGACAAGTTCTTTCTTAAAGTGTGGAACGTTCTGGAGGACGGCGGGACAACATCACAACCACCTCTGATCGGACGCTCTGTCTGACTGATCAGATCAGATCCATGTAACTACAGCTGGAGAATAGAAATACAACATGAGTGTATGGGGAACACACACACACACACACACACACACACACACACACACACACACACACACACACACACACACACACACACACACACACACACACACACTACACCATCTGCTAAAACTTCATCTTAAGTCCTTGAGCTGACTGAAGAGTGTCTGCTCTGACAAGCAGCGTTGGTGTGTGTGTGTGTGTGTGTGTGTGTGTGTGTGTGTGTGTGTGTGTGTGTGTGTGTGTGTGTCTCAGGATGAGACTGTGATTATAGTGTTCGGCCCAGAGGAGCAGAAGTACAGACAGGAATAGAGGAGCAATGACTCACTCACCTATAGAAATAACATAGGACATGAGGGAGCATGAGGTTCTGTGTGTGTGTGTGTGTGTGTGTGTGTGTGTGTGTGTGTGTGTGTGTGTGTGTGTGTGTGTGTGTGTGTGTGTGTGTTAGAGAAAGTGGACACATTGCTGGATAGCTGAATAGCTTTCTGTAAAAGAGAAGAAAAAGAAGGTCGTAGTCTTTTGTCTGGCTCGTTCTTCTGAGGGAGAGGCAGAGATGATGAGGGGAAATGGAGGAGGAGGAGGAGGAGGAGAGTGAGGGGGCATTTATACTTTTACCCAGGAGACAAAAAATGAGCCAGAGGAGGAGGATGTGCTGCATATCTGTGATGTGCGAATCCTCCACCGGCTCCATTAGCACTCATGCCAAGCCTCTGTTCATCTGCCCAGCCCTTTATCTCTCCCTCCATCCGCCCCCCGTCCCAATTCAATAAGAGGAGGAAATTACCCAGGATGCTTCCTGGCAGGGTGGGATGGGGGGGTAGGAGGGCGGGGGCTCCCGGAGACGATGTAAAAAAAAAAAAAAGGGAGCGGAAGGAGAGATGGCAGGGCGGTGGCTCTGTCTGAGTGGAGGAGGAAGATCAGGAGGAAGACCACAAGGAGCGGGATGAGGAGAAGGATGGAGAGGAGGCTGGAGGAGGAAGAAGAGGGCCAGGAGAATGAGGGGTGAAGAGGGGGAGGCCGGAGTGGAAATAGAAATGAGAGAATGTGAAGAGGGAGGGTGGGGGAGGGGGGGGAGGGGGGGGGATCAGAGGAGGAATTAAAAAAGAAGAATGAGGAGGTTCATTATCATTTATGGTCTCTGCTCCTCTTCTCTCTGCCCATTATTTCAGCTTCCTCCAGAGGAAAGACATTTCATTAGTTTAGGGAGGAGGAGGTGTGTGTGTGTGTGTGTGTGTGTGTGTGTGTGTGTGTGTGTGTGTGTGTGTGTGTGTGTGTGTGTGTGTGTGTGTGTGTGTGTGTGTGTGTGTGTGTGTGTGTGTGTGTGTGTGTGTGTGTGTGTGTGTGTGTGTGTGTGTGTGTGTGTGTGTGGTGGATTGGGGGTAGGTCTCTAATAATGACTAAAAGCAGAATGAAAATGTGACATTCAGAGATAAAAGGTCGGGTTCTGGACCCGACTTTGACTGCAGTTGTTTCAGAAACTCTCCTCCTCCTCCTCCTCTGGCTCTTCAGGTTTCTCCTCCTCCTCCTCCTCCTCTGGCTCTTCAGGTTTCTCCTCCTCCTCCTCCTCCTCCTGTGGCTCTTCAGGTTTCTCTTCCTCCTCCTCCTCCTCCTCCTCTGGCTCTTCAGGTTTCCCCTCCTCCTCCTCCTCCTCCTCCTCCTCCTCCTCCTCTGGCTCTTCAGGTTTCCCCTCCTCCTCCTCCTCCTCCTCCTCCTCTGGCTCTTCAGGTTTCCCCTCCTCCTCCTCCTCCTCTGGCTCTGGCTCTTCAGGTTTCCCCTCCTCCTCCTCCTCCTCCTCCTCCTCCTCCTCCTCCTCTGGCTCTTCAGGTTTCCCCTCCTCCTCCTCCTCCTCCTCCTCCTCCTCCTCCTCCTCCTCCTCCTCTGGCTCTTCAGGTTTCTCCTCCTCTCATTCTGGTTCTGCAGGTTCCTTCCTGTTAAAAGGAGTTTTTTCTATCCACTCATGTTGAACAGTGTTTGGAATCCCATCTTGGATTGTATTTACAGGTGCAGAAATATATTTCCTCCGGAGGATTCAGTCTGACTCGGGAGTGACCAGGAAGTGACCTGGAAATGACCAGGGAGTGACCAGGGAGTGACCAGGGAGTGACCAGTAAAGTGTAATAATGACTAAAGAGACGGCGGGTATCAAGAGAAAGTTTTCCACCCGAGGCGGTTTGACTGACGCCCCGTTTACAGAAGAACATTTTCAAGAGGAAACATTTATAGTGTCTGTGGGCGGAGCCACTGAAAACCAAAGTTTACAAAAACCTTTCGACTCGGTCTCCATGGCAACGAGAGAAAATGCGACTCTTCCAAAACTGCCCTTACTGGACCATCTCGGTACTACAAGTCCTAGTTCTTCTGCACATGCTCAGTAGAGCCAATTAGAACAAAGTTCTCTTCATGGTGTCATATCTCCCAGTCCATATTCTCCTGGGACTTGGTACTTTTATTTTGACAGTCCCCGTAATAACAATCAAATTTCCTGTCCACTAGAATGTCCGTGTTCTCCTGATGTTAATGTTTAGAGCTCATTGTTCTCTGCTGTGTGTGTGTGTGTGTGTGTGTGTGTGTGTGTGTGTGTGTGTGTGTGTGTGTGTGTGTGTGTGTGTGTGTGTGTGTGTGTGTGTGTGTGTGTGTGTGTGTGTGTGTGTGTGTGTGTGTGCTTTCAGTACAAAAGCTGACAACAGCACCAACTAGTGGACCAAAATGAAAACATTTTGAAACATTTTGAAACGTTGTCGTGAAAATGAAAACTAAGGCCACATTTACACGTCACAGAGTTTTTTGAAAAATGAATATTTTAGAAAAACCTTCATTGAATCCACCTGGTTCAGAGCTGCTATGAGCAGCCAGGCCTGTAGGGGGCAGTGTAACAAGAAGCATGACGCCATGGCAGCCAATCAGAATCCTGGAAAAAACATGTCATCACGAATTGTGACTTAAATCTCTGTCTCTCCTCTTTAGAAGCAGCCGGAGGCACAGAGTTTTTCTTTATCTCCACTGTGGCCGGAGTTTTCAGGAATCATCGTTTGTGGCTGCGTTAACGTGTAAATACACAGAGAAATATCACAGTCTTTTAAGTACCCGGGTACGTGGAAAGGTTGAGTAAGAGTAAAGAGTAAAACGCAGCTCCAGAACCTGGGAGTGAACCAGCGATGCTTGTCGCTCTACGTCAGTGAAGTAATGAAGCCGCCGGTCAGTACTCAGTACTGCAGACGTCACATATATTGTCAGAAGAGCAACTTTATTGCTGCGATTGTCCTCAGAGTTAAAATACATATAAACAATCCCAAAATAAAAAGTAAACGAGGCTCCGTCATTCAACAAATTCAAGCTGAATTTGCGAAACAAAAATAGTTTCGAGCTACAAATTTGATTAAATTGATTTATTTGCGGAGCCTCACTCCGTCAAACCAGCTGAGATCCTAGAAAGTCTTATTCTGCTTCTCTTTAACATCCAGACAGACTGAGCCCCCCCCCCCCCCCCCCCCCCCCCCCAGCAGGGGTTCTGGACCCATGTTGAGAGGGAGTCTGAGAGACTTTCTCTGGAGCGGAGACGTGGACGGCGGCGGTCAGCCTCTTGTTTCTGGCTGCGGCGTGGGCTTTGCTCCGGGGGCGTGACCTTTATCACATCTTATCCTCCCTCCATCTGCCCCGGCTCTCTGGTGAATACTGTCCAATAAAGTAGAAATGCCATGGAAACAGCCCTGTGGGGGGGGGGGGGGAGACCAGAAAATAACCCTCCCCGAACGCTCCGTAAGTGCAGAACACATTGTGTATGTAGCAAAGTGGAAGCGTGGCGCCGCGGCGCCCTGCGAGGCGGCGAGGCCGAGGCCAGAGGGGAATCAGACGCAGTCCGGCGGGAAACAAAGCTCAAACCCACAGCAGTCGCAGGAAGGAGGTTTCTCAGTTCAACACCATGAAAGAACGAGGGAAATATTAAAAAAAACCAAACGAAGGAAGCAGGTTTGAAGCGGACGGAGGGCGAGGCGAAGCCCGTCGATCAAACGAGGTTTTTGATTCCCGTCTTTTAGAAACGCCGGCTGCTTTACTCCAGAGGTACTTTGTGCATAAATCTGAGTTTGGCTTGTTTCCAGCTTTCTTGTACTTTTGCAGAATAAATGGCGATTAAAAGAAAAAAAGAACGAGAAGCACTCAACACAGTCAAGACGAGTCAAAATGAATGAATGTGCAAGGTCAGCAGATTAAATACAGACTGACGGCAGAAAGACGTCTGGTGGGTTTCAAGAGGCGGGCACTTCCCCCCCCCCCCTGGGGGGCGCCAGCGAGCCTATTTGTATTGCACAATGCACGTGTAGGCAATAATAATATCGAGACATTGAGACGTACAAAATACACGAAACTAGAGCTACACTCGGTAGAGCGCCACATTTTGTTTACAGAACCAACTTAGCATTGCAAGCATGTTAGCTCATATCGATGCTAACTAGCATGTCAGGTGAGTGGTTTTTGTGAAAAGTTGGTAAAATACAAACATATAAACCAAGAAATAAAGAAATAGAAGCAGATGAAAACATAACCTCCTTTTCGTTTCAGAAACGACGTCCGTTTACAAGGAATGATGTAGTTAGCATGTTGGGCCACTAGTTGATGCTGTTGGTTGTTTTTGTAATGAAACCACATCTATGGTCTGTGAATCTATAGAGCTATGCAGATCTATAGAGCTATGCAGATCTATAGAGCTATGCAGATCTATAGAGCGAAAATGTTTCTGCGTCACATGATATCACATAACACGTGTCAACAATATACTTCCAGTCTAAACTAATGTATGTACACTACAGTTAAACAGCATGAGATGATGTATGAACAATAGATTAAAAATCTAGAATGCCAAAGGGAGAGGAGAATACACACAAGATAGAGTAATGGACACGCATCAAAACAGCAAGTCCACAAAAGTTAATGCACAAAGTGTCAATGATAATGAGTCTCGTTAAAATGCCGTTTTAGTATTTCGACTCCATTTTCCACGCCAACGCTGCTCTATAAATAAAGTTAATTGTTATTGGTCTCATAAAGACGAGCTCCTCTGACATCGTTTAGAGAAGCTCCAAAATCTATAAATCTGTTAAACCTGCCGCTGAAATCATCCTGCAGGATGATCCGGCCTCCAGTTAGAAACCTCTGACGTCACAGATTTGACCCGACTTCTAGTGGAAATGTGTTGAATCGTTTCAGATGGTTTTTGATCAAGATATCCCCCCCCCCCCCCCCCCCCCCCCACACACACACACACACAGAACTTTGTCCTGTGCATGGCCCTGCATCACTGATCAGGATGATCAGGCTGCAGTACCACCCTCCGCCTATAGGGCGCAGCAGAGCAGCACACCCAACACACACACGCTTCATAAACCGCAGCAGTGTGTGTGTGTGTGTGTGTGTGTGTGTGTGTGTGTGTGTGTGTGTGTGTGTGTGTGTGTGTGTGTGTGTGTGTGTGTAAAAAAAGTTCTGTGAGGAATAATGTCACGAGGAATTACAAGATAATTATTGATTATGATAGAATATAAATACTTCCATTATATCTATATTCTATCTCTATATTCTATATTTGTAGTGTTTCCTGCTTCAGTTGACCAACATTGCACAACATTTAACTTTAAATGTTTAAGCTTCACAGGAGGTTTTTACAGGTAATATATACAAGTCCGAGTTATTCTTCTGCACATTCGTTCATTTTTATCTAAATTCTTCAAGCGTTTAATGATCAGTACTGTGAAGAAGGAGAAGAACACAAACCCCCAAAAAGATGCAGTTAAAATAAAATGTAGTGATCAAAAACAAATCATTTGAAAAATGCAGCTAAACTCCAGGAAACAGGAGGAGAAACACCTTAAAAGGCTTTTTTAAACATATAAAGAACAAAAAAATAAAAAATAAAAATATATATATATATATATATATTTTTTTTTTCTTTTTTTTTTTTTTGTTATATCTAGTGATATATATATATATATTTATATCACTAGATATAACAATATGACTATTATTACAAATAAGGAAAAGCAGATGTTTCATGCAACTATTTTGATTCATAACATGATGATCTTTAAAAAAGATATTTCTATAATAACAACTGGGATATTCCTCAGAAACTGATTTGAATGAGTCTACATCTTTAATGCTATTTAAAATACATTTCAGGATGTTCCAGACCCAAATAGAACAAAAGAACAATCCACATTTTGTGCAGCATTGGCCATATTTACACATAATCCTGAAAAGAAGAACACTTTTTGAAGCTAAAGTGATTTTTGATGCCATGAAATGTTAAAATAACACGATGTTCAACATGGTCGAGTGCAGTGATGAATAATAAATATCGTATTTCAGTGTTTTTGTTGGGACTTCTATGGAAATACATTTGCTGTTTATCGTTCAGCTTCAAAAAATAAAATGATGTTTGAGACTATTTAGAAAAATGTCAAACGCAAAATAGGTATCAACATGATCACAATTACATTTAAGAGCAGAACTAACGTGAGTCTGGTTGTGAAGACAAAATCTAACTGATATTAAACTCAAGCTACTTCAACCTGGGAGTAATCAAGTTACTCAAGTTACTTTGTTCTGGAGTCGAGATTACACAGTCAATGTTTGGAGGTTTCAGATTAAAATCCTACTCAGTAGTTTTACTTTGACAGTCAGCATAATAACAACCCAACTTGCCAGTTTTATTTTGACAGTTACCCTAATAACGATCCAACTTGGTAGTTTTATTTTGACAGTCACCATAATAGCAATCCAACTTGGTAGTCTTATTTTGACAGTCACCGTAATAACGATCCAACTTGGTAGTTTTATTTTGACAGTCACCATAATAACGATCCAACTTGGTAGTTTTATTTTGACAGTCACCATAATAACGATCCAACTTGGTAGTTTTATTTTGACAGTCACCATAATAACGATCCAACTTGGTAGTTTTATTTTGACAGTCACCATAATAGCAATCCTACTTGGCGCTTTTATTTTGACAGTCACCGTAATAACGATCCAACTTGGTAGTTTTATTTTGACAGTCACCATAATAACGATCCAACTTGGTAGTTTTATTTTGACAGTCACCATAATAACGATCCAACTTGGTAGTTTTATTTTGACAGTCACCATAATAACGATCCAACTTGGTAGTTTTATTTTGACAGTCACCATAATAACGATCCAACTTGGTAGTTTTATTTTGACAGTCACCATAATAGCAATCCTACTTGGCGCTTTTATTTTGACAGTCACCATAATAACGATCCAACTTGGTAGTTTTATTTTGACAGTCACCATAATAGCAATCCTACTTGGCGCTTTTATTTTGACAGTCACCGTAATAACAATCCAACTTGTTGGTCTGTCCACCAGAATGTTCTCCCAGAGCTCATTGTTCTCTGCTCTCTGTGTGCTTTCATTACTAAAACAACCAACAGCACCAACTAGTGGACCAACATGAAAACTACATCCTGTAAACATGAAACTTTTCTGAAACAAAATCACAAAAAAACCATGCGTTTTTCTCTGGAAACGTTTTCATGTAAACTGCTCCAAATGGATTTTACAGGGGCTCCCCCTCCCTTTTGACGTCACAACACGTGGCCCCGCCCCCGGTGTCCATAGAGCGTCTTGAGCGTCCCACTGTGCGCTGTCTCTCTATCTCTCCCTCTCTCCCTCTCTCTCTCTCTCTCTCTCTCTGTGCCGCAGGAATTATTGTCCATTTAAATGAGAAACAAGAAATGAGGAGCGAATGAATAAACCTTCAGACCAAAACTAGAAGAACTAGTAGAAACAATAAAGAGATAAAAACGGCGGCGGTCGACATTCATGTTTGTAATCCTGCAGAAGTGAAGGTAACGAAGCGTCTTTTTTCTGCTTTTCTTCCGCTGCTCGCGTGTGTTTGGGTGTTTTCCTGCGGCGCCGGTCCCGGTGCCTCCCGGTGTGTGTGTGTGTGTGTGTGTGTGTGTGTGTGTGTGTGTGTGTGTGTGTGTGTGTGTGTGTGTGTGTGTGTGTGTGGGGTGAGTGGACTGATGCCTCCGGAGCTGCATGCGCTCCGCTGCGGTCACTGCGCGTCGCGCCGCCGGACACGCGCGCATCAGTGATCCGGTGCGCAACGCAGTGAAACCGGCGGCGCTTCAACGCACTTTGCACGGCGTCACTCCCCGTCCCGGCCCGGTTTAGTAAGTTGCATTTTGTTGTTGTCATGTTGGGTGTGTGTGTGTGTGTGTGTGTGTGTGTGTGTGTGTGTGTGTGTGTGTGTGTGTGTGTGTGTGTGTGTGTGTGTGTGTGTGTGTGTGTGTGTGCGCGCGCGCGCGTGTTTAGAGGCAGATGAGTGTGCGTCCACACCGCCAGCGGCTCGTTAAACCTGGACCTGCTCCTCCTCGTGTGTGTGTGTGCGTGTGTGTGTGTGTGTGTGTGTGTGTGTGTGTGTGTGTGTGTGTGTGTGTGTGTGTGTGTGTGGCGGTCATTGTGCGGTCCTGCGACAAGCATGATTGTGGTTATCATTATCATTCATGAGCGGTCCTCCCGGTGCGGGGGGGGGGGGGTAAGTGGGCCGCGTGCTCCTGGTGGACGCACATTGTTCTGGTCCTGCCCCTGCGCGCGTGCGTATATGTGTGTGTACGTGCGCACGGGAGAGGGGGATTGCTGCGCGGATGGATGGGTGGGTGGGTGGTTGGGTGCTGCGGAATGACCATGCATCCGCACACGAGTGGGGAGGAACAATCGGTGACGCGTGCCAAGCAGGGAAACAGTGGCCTCTTCTCTGAATGGAGCGTCATGAGTTGTTGGTGAAGAGAAACACTGGATTCCTGACCAGAGTCCCGGAATTAGTTCTTTCTCTTTCCTGCAGAGGATAAAACTGCTCTGTGGCTTTTCACTGTTGCATATATGACTGTTTAATTCCACAATATTCCAATGTTTCCTTGGATAAACTCCACTAATCTTACCAAATATTTACCGAAAGTAAAAAGTAAACGTCATTAATTGTCAGTGGAACAATGTGGAACTTTGCTTTTGCTCGAATCATTAAAAAAAAAAAGACTAAAACATAATTTCTGTCTCAAATATGTTTGTTTTAGAAAGAATACCGCCTCAGCAGATTGGCCCTGTAATGCCACTTCCTCCCACAAGGTGGTGTAGTGAGTCGGTCGTGAATGTAGTGTTTGTAGATGTCACGGTAAGTAAAACTTTAGCTGAAGCTAATAGGTTACCTAGTTTAAGCTGTCATTAACTAAAACCTGACGAATATATGAGACACTAGACTCACTACTTCCACCAAATGGACAAAACTAAAATTACATCTATCGTACATACGACAAATTTAAAGTAGTTACAATTTTCAATACGTGGACTTAAAAACACTCAGAACACAATTCATGTTGACGTTATACTGCTGTGTATATATTTACTCTAATGTGTACAAATGTTTATTTTAATACCACTGAGTGCCACCAGGTGGCGTAGTGAGTCACTGATTCCTGTCTGTCCTCGTTCAAAACTACTGTAGAGTCTTTATTGAGCATGTTTTTTTTATTGTTTAGAAAATAAATAATTAGTTCATTCAGGTCAGGGGTCAGCAACCTGCGGCTCTTTAGCGCCCCCTAATGGCTCCCTGCAGCCGTCCGGAAATGTGACGTTTAAAATGTGTTATCTTTATTTTATTTGTACCATTTTTCAAAAGGACTTTGAGCTAAAAATATCTGAAAAATGATCAAGCAGCCAAACGACAATCAACAACATCAACAAAAAAGAAAAAGAAAGTTAAAACAGCTGCAATGACTAAAATTGTGACAGAAATCCTAAAATTCAGATAATTTCTAAAACAAAAACAACAAACAACTAAAATAGCTCAAACAAATGGAAAAATGACAAAAGTAATAAAAAAAAAAGAAGTAAAGGATGTAAAACTGGCAGATGAAACAACTGAACTGACTGAAAAGGATAAAAAAACACTAAAATATGTCCGACGTCTCACGTCTCCAGACAAAACTTTAACAGTTGAAAATGTTTCTTTGGTCCTGAACGTTGCAGAACCCTGATTGAAGTTTTCAGTCTCTCCGTTCGGTTTTTGACAGACGTTCCATCGTCTTCGTCAGAAAACACCAGCCGATATAAAGTCACGTCGTCCACCGCCGGGCGCCGTTTTCGGCACAACGCCGCTGAACTAGACGGCGTTCTATGGATCAGTAGTTTTGTCTTAGTGATACGTCTGTCCTCTACTCTACTACTGAAGTACTGATACGTCTGTCCTGTACTCTGTTACTGAAGTACTGATACGTCTGTCCTCTACTCTGTTACTGAAGTACTGATACGTCTGTCCTGTACTCTACTAATGAAGTACTGATAAGTCTGTCCTCTACTCTACTACTGAAGTACTGATACGTCTGTCCTGTACTCTGTTACTGAAGTACTGATACGTCTGTCCTCTACTCTACTACTGAAGTACTGATACATCTGTCCTGTACTCTGTTACTGAAGTACTGATACGTCTGTCCTGTACTCTACTAATGAAGTACTGATACGTCTGTCCTGTACTCTACTACTGAAGTACTGATACGTCTGTCCTGTACTCTGTTACTGAAGTACTGATACGTCTGTTCTCTACTCTACTAATGAAGTACTGATACGTCTGTCCTCTACTCTACAACTGAAGTACTGATGTCTTGAGAAGCTTCTTGTTTCATGTGAATATTTTCCAACAGGAAGTCCAATGTGTCCCTTCGTCTCTGTCGTGTCGAGATCGACAGAGAAACAAGTTCTGATGTTGCAGTAAAAGCTGTTTGTCTCCGTGTGTGTGTGTGTGTGTGTGTGTGTGTGTGTGTGTGTGTGTGTGTGTGTGTGTACTCTTGGTCAGTAATAATTGAAAGTGAGAATGTAGTAGTATTTTACCATCATTATTAACGTCCTGGTCTTGATTCCACTGGTTCCATCACGCTTTTGTGTTGTTGTTGTTGTTGTGTTCCTGTATGGTGCTGTTGTGTTGCTGTGTTGTTGTTGTGCTTCTGAGCTGTTGTGTTGTTGTTGATGTGTTGCGGTGTTGCTGGGCTGTTGTTGTTGTGCTGCTGCTGCTGCTGTTGTTGTGTTGCTGTTGTGTTGTTGTTTTGTTGCCGTTGTTGCTGTGCTGCTGTTGTTGTTGCTGTGTTGCTGTTGCTGCTGTTGTGTTGTTGTGCTGCTGTTGTTGTGTTGCTGCTGTTGTGTTGCTGTTGTTACTGTGCTGCTGTTGTTGCTGCTGTTGTGTTGTTGTGCTTTTGAGTTGTTGTGTTGTTGTTACTGTGTTGTTGCTGTTGCTGCTGTTGTGCTGCCGCTGCTGTTGTTGTGTTGCTGTTGTGTTGCTGCTGTTGTGTTGCTGTTGTTACTGTGCTGCTGTTGTTGCTGTGTTGTTGTGCTTTTGAGCTGTTGTTGCTGTGTTGTTGCTGTTGTGTTGTTGTTGTTGTTGTGTTGTTGTGTTTCTGCTGTTGTTGTTGTGTTTCCGCTGTTGTCGTTGCTGTTGTTGTTGTTGTTGTGTTGTTGCTGTTGTTGTTTCTGCTGTTGTTGTTTTGTTGTGTTTCTGCTGTTGTTGTTGCTGCTGCTGTTGTTGTTGCTGCTGTTGTTGTTTTGTTGTGTTTCTGTTGTTTCTGCTGTTGTTGTTTTGTTGTGTTTCTGCTGTTGTTGTTTTGTTGTGTTTCTGCTGTTGTCGTTGCTGTTGTTGTTGTTGTTGTTGTGTTGTTGCTGTTGTTGTTTCTGCTGTTGTTGTTTTGTTGTGTTTCTGCTGTTGTTGTTGCTGCTGCTGTTGTTGTTTTGTTGTGTTTCTGTTGTTTCTGCTGTTGTTGTTTTGTTGTGTTTCTGCTGTTGTTGTTTTGTTGTGTTTCTGCTGTTGTTGTTTCTGTTGTTGTTGTTGCTCTTGTTGTTGTTGCTTTTGTGTTGTTGTTGCTGCTGTTGTTGTTGTGTTGTTGTGTTTCTGCTGTTGTTGTGTTTCTGCTGTTGTTGTTGCTGTTGTTGCTGTGTTGTTGCTGCTGTTGTTGTTGTTGTTGTTGTTGTTGTTGTTGTTGTTGTTGTTGTTGTTGTTGTTGTTGTGCTTCCTGGCGTCTCATCAGTACCTAAGGGGTTAAGTTTTCCTGCCGGACTGAGGAGCTTCTCCGGTTTAAATCCGAATAGAAGAACAGCTGAGCTCCTCTCTGCTCCGAAATAACTTCTTTCTCCTCCGACCTGCCGTGTGCTGGACAGGAGGGCCTAATCCCCCCTCCTCTTCCTCCTCCTCCTCCTCCTCCTCCTCCTCCTCCTCATCCCCCTCTCTCCTGACACACCTCAGACCAGATCCGTCCTTTTCATTTCATTCCTATCGTTCATTCCTGCAAATAAAACTGCCGTGTTCTGTAGTAGTGGAGGAGAGCTTCCTTCCTTCCTTCCTTCCTTCCTTCCTTCCTTCCTTCCTTCCTTCCTTCCTTCCTTCCTTCCTTCCTTCCTTCCTTCCTTCCTTCCCTCCCTCCTTCCCTCCCTCCCTCCCTCCCTCCCTCCCTCCCTCCCTCCCTCCCTCCCTACCTCCCTCCCTCCCTTCCTTCCTTCCTTCCTTCCTTCCTTCCTTCCTTCCTTCCTTCCTTCCTTCCTTCCTTCCTTCCTTCCCCCCCTCCCTCCTTCCCTCCCTCCCTCCCTTCCTCCCTCCCTTCCTTCCTTCCTTCCTCCCTCCCTCCCTCCCTCCCTCCCTCCCTCCCTCCCTCCCTCCCTCCCTTCCCTCCCTCCCTCCCTCCCTCCCTCCCTCCCTCCCTCCCTCCCTACCTCCCTCCCTCCCTTCCTTCCTCCCTCCCTTCCTTCCTCCCTCCCTCCCTCCCTCCCTCCCTTCCTTCCTCCCTCCCTCCCTCCCTCCCTTCCCTCCCTCCCTCCCTCCCTCCCTCCCTCCCTCCCTTCCTTCCTCCCTCCCTCCCTCCCTCCCTCTCTCCTTCCCTCCCTCCCTTCCTTCCTCCCTTCCTTTAAAATCCCAAACTACTTAAAAAACAATTCAATGACAGAAACTTGATTTTCATCAATTTATAGTGAAAAACCCAAAAAGTATTTATAAAAACTGAAGTTTTACGTGTCGTCGTTCCATTTGAATGAAATTTAGCAGCTTCCTGATCAACAAGATGACAAAGAGCGACGAGACGAAACTTTAATCACGTCAGGATTTGATACGGCAAACATGGCCGACTGACGACGTACAGTACATACAGTACCTCTGCAAAACAAATGAAGTTTATTAAATTCTTTTAAATCTCAAACCGCCAAACCGTCCTGGTGGTTTGGTTCCGTTTGGCCGAGGCAACTTTCTGAAAACACTCCAACTATGTCCCCAACAGGAAGTTGTCGTTTTCACTGGAAACGTAAACGCAGCCTGAGTCAGCAGAAAGTCCCTCATCTTGTTCTTTATCTTCGTCCAAGAAAACTAAACGAGTTCAGCTTCGTTTTACTGAACAACTAAAACCCCCCAAACATTTAGATTTAACTTCGGGCCACAAAAAAAAATAAAAAATAAAAAAAATCACATTTGAGTGTTTTTCGTAGTTTATATCAAACTTAGATAAATTCTTCAAAACATCCTTCTGTTAAATAAATGAATAAATAAATACAAATATAAAAATAAATGAATAAATAAAAACCAGAAATGTGTTTCTCTGTTAAATCTTGTCTTTATTGCGACACTGGAACTGGAATTTATATTTCAGTAATTTTCACAAACAAAAAACTAAAGAGAAGAAACATTCAGCTGCTTTAAGGGATTATTAGATCACTACTGTTATAAAATACACATTCAATATATAATATACACTAGTTTGTACATGCACAGCGAACATATAGACATACGTACACACATATACACACATATACACACATATACACACACATATATACACATATATACACATATACACACATATATACACATATACACACATATACACACACATATATACACATATATACACATATACACACATATACACACACATATATACACATATATACACATATACACACATATACACACATATATACACATATACACACACATATATACACATATACACACATATATACACATATACACACATATACACACATTTTACACATATATACACATATATACACATATACTCACATATACACACATATACAAGAATGTACACGACATGTACATAATAATAATATATTATTTAAATGTCATCAAATACATTTTAAATACAAAATATAGTTTGGCAATATTTAAATTAGTAATATTCTCTATCACAATATATACCTTTTATCATGTTTATTAAGTATTTGGATATTTTTTACCATTATATACATATTATATATTATTACTGTCAAATAGTTTCTCTTCTACTTACTAATTTATGATTTAAAAAGCTTTTTAAACGGGTTCATGTTGGTTTTATTTCCTCACTTTCATAATTGAACTGCTGCTTTTTGTTCTACTCGTCCTTTTTCACTGTCGTTCTAGTATTCAGCATCTTGGAATGTAGTTTTGTTCCCCTTCTTCTCTAACAATCTTTTCTACAACCTGTTAGAAGTGGGACGGTTTTGAGTTGGATGAGCCGTGGGACTTTCAGTTCTGGTGTTTTGAAGAAGAATCCACGTGTGTTTCTCTCTGGATCCTGTTACGTGTCACATCACATGTTTCACGTCCCGGAATCTTCCAGATGATTCTTCTTCTTTGTCCGTCCGGCTTTTAAAGATAGAGAACCTTTTGAAGGTTTGTTTTTTTTTTTTCTTCTTCCCCTAATGAAACGCACTTTCAGACCGATTCCCGTTCGCCCTCGATCCAAACGAGTCACCCGCCAAACGGCTGACTTCCTGCGAGAGGTGAATTATCCAGCGAGTGACGGCGGCGCAGACAAACTGCCGGAGAAACAAGGAGACGTTCTCATGAGCTGCTTTGATTTCGGCCGAAGCCCGAGGAGTTTGTCTCGTCTGTGTCCAATCGTCACGACTTCCCGACCCGACTCACTCAAACAGATTCGTTCCGTTCAGTCCAGATAAGAGGCCGGAAAACTGGAGAATCCTGCCGGCGCCTTATTTCCCTTTTGTCTCTGACGCAGCGACACAAATGTTTTTCCTCTGAATCGGCGGTAAAGATTGTAAAAAAGCTGCTTGTGTTTTAAAACGGAGCGACTCAAAGTCTGCAGAACCTCATAAATATCATAAATATCATAAAGTCATGATAGCAAATATGTAAGCGTTGTGTAAAATATAGTTCATACCACAAACAGAATGTATAAAGTTCCTCCATCAAATTCAATAAAATCAATAAAAAAAATATTGAATAAATATTTAACAAATATGAAAAATCTATCTAGACTGTAGAATTGTTATATTTGAAGAAAAGCCAGAAATATACAACATATAGTTCCATCAAAAGGATAAATATGTTGAATTGAAATAGCTTTTGGAATAAATAAGCAAATAAAAAGATGAAAAAGTTGAAATGATTCTGAAATCTGTGAACATAAAGTGTAAGAGACTTTAACTGATTTGAATACTCAGAATTATTTGACGAGGATATAAAACGCATGTTGAGATATAAAAATATTACAAGAAAAGTAAAAGAAAAGTTAATAACCAAACTTAAAAAAAAAATCATTATAAATCATTGTAAATCCATCAATAATCTTCAAATAAAAAATAGTAACCTTTACTGATTCCAGACTTTTGTTTTTCACAAACTAGATTTAAATAATTTTTATTTCCACAGAAAGTCACTCTCATATACAATCTTACCTCCTGTACTGCAGTAGCTTTAACGTTTTATTTCAATAAATACCATGCCGTCTGTACGAGGACAGAAATGTCATGTGTCGTCGTGTTGGCGGCCGTTGCGTCGACGAGCCTCGGCGCTCAGATCCGCCGTTACAGTTTGATCATCATCGTCTGTGGCGGCGCCGAGCGGCGAGAGGTCACGTTGACACGTGTGAATGTTGATGCTTTTATTGGGACTCGAGCCGACTCGTGTTTGGATTTCAGGAGTTACAGTTTACCTGTGAGCGGCCTGACACGTACAACACTCTATTCTATTCTATTCTATTCTATTCTATTCTATTCTATTCTATTCTATTCTACTCTACAGTTCTGGAGCAGAATCCCTCTGAAGTCGTTCATGGTCGCTTTAAAATTGGCAACTCAAGTCTGACTAGGATGTACTAACTAGTTGTACTAACTAGTCTGGTTTTGTTTCAATAACTAGTCCGTGTCAGTCGTGACAACTAGTCTGGGTTACGTGTAAGAAGTAGTCTGTGTTAGGTGTAATAACTAGTCTGGGTTAGTCGTAACAACTAGTCTGCGTTACGTGTAATAACTAGTCTGGGTTAGTCGTGACAACTAGTCTGGGTTACGTGTAAGAACTAGTCTGGGTTAGTCGTGACAACTAGTCTGGGCTAGGTGTAATTACTAGTCTGTGTTAGGTGTAATAACTAGTCTGGGTTAGTCGTGACAACTAGTCTGGGTTACGTGTAAGAACTAGTCTGGGTTAGGTGTAATTACTAGTCTGTGTTAGGTGTAATAACTAGTCTGGGTTTGTCGTGACAACTAGTCTGGGTTAGGTGTAATAACTAGTCTGGGTTAGTTGTTGTAACTAGTCTGGGTTAGGTGTAATAACCAGTCTGGGTTAGTTGTAATAACCAGTCTGGGTTAGTTGTAATAACTAGTCTGGGTTAGTTGTAATAACTAGACTCTTTGTTAGAAGCACGTTTTCACCTCTAACATCAAGGAGTTTCTACAACTAACCACGACTCCAGTTGTCGGCCACGACGTGTTAAGATGTTTGTTTATATGTGAGAGGAAATAAACTTTTCTGTTTGTACTGAAAATTGAAAAAGTTCTGCGATAATAACGGACGTGTTAAAATGACGAGCGTGGTAACCTTTCAACACGCCTGCTGCGTCCGCCGGCACGGGGCTCACCTCGCGGTGCGTTCAAAGACCCGTCATTAAATAGTAAACGACCAAAGGCTGTTTATTTTTTTTCTTAAACTTTACTGGGCTTTTCTTCTCTCCTCCTTGTGAAACATCCTTTCAGAGCTTGTTTATTTCACCTGTGCAGGTCGTGTTCCGCTTTCCTCCTCCTGCCTGACAGACTGCACCTTCAGACGACGTGGGCGAAGTGTTCACGGGGTTAAAGTCTGCGTTGATAAAATCCTGCACCTGTTCAGGTTTTTCACATCCGTCAAACAGGAATTTGATGCTTTCAGCAGTTTGTTTGAGACGACCTGGAATGATTTAGAGACAAAACCCAAAGATTTCCTTCTCTTTTTTCATTAAACCTGCAAACGATTTCATTCTTGTTTGCGAAACGGCAGCAGATGAACTGAAGGTCAACAGGGAAAGAAAAGGAGGTGACCAAAATAAAAAAAATAAAAAAAATAAAAAAATCCCATGTTGTTGTTCAGCCTTTCAGGCACCGTTTCCATGACAACGTTTCAAGTGAAAACGAATCGTATTTACGTTTTCCTTTCAGAAAAGTTTCACCTTTATACAGCCACATTTTGAAAAACGACTTTGTTTCTACAGAAACGGCAGAAACACTGAAAACAATGTAGTTTTCATGTTGGCCACCAGTGGGCGCTGTTTGTTTTAGTACTGAAACCACACACACACACGTGCAGCAGAGAACAAGGAGCTCTCAACATTAACTATGGGAAAACACAGACATGCTAGTGGACAGACCACCAGGACGGATTGTTGTTACGGTGACTGTCAAAGTAAAAGTACAAAGTCCCAGAGGAATATGGACTGGGAGTCATGACAAGATGGAGGAAACGTTCTGATTGTACTGAGCATGTGCAGAAGAACTAGTTACTGCGTGGAGTCATATCAACCAGCCGTTCTCCTCCTCCTCCTCCTCCTCCTCCTCCTGTTCTCCTCCTCCTCCTGTTCTCCTCCTCCTCCTGGTCTGGTCGGTCCAGAAACCTTCAGTATTCTAAGTTTCTAGCTCCTCCTTGCTTTTCCTCATTTGAATATTGGATCATAGGAGCTGCATTCAGAATCTGCTGTGTCTGTGTTGCTGGACTGGCTCCGCCCACACATGCTCATCTTGGGAAGAGGAGGAAGTACTTCCTCTCGTGGTGCCATGTGCCAGAGCAGAGCTGCCTAATTGTGGATGTTAGTGGAGGAAGATGCTCAATAATCTGATGTTGGTGGAGGAACATGCTCTATAATCTTGATGTTAGAGGAGGAAGTTGCTATCGGGGTGGTGGTGACTGATTGTTTGCGTATCAATAAGTCTTCATGGTATTTCATAAGTACTCTTATTGGTACTCGGTATCGGCAAGTAGCTAAAGTACTTTAAACATGTGGTATCGGTGCATCTGTAGTTGTCGTTGTTGATCTACGACAGTTCAGGTTCCAGGAAAACACAAAATAATTTAATTTGAGACGAGTTCAATGTATTAATTTATTGTTATCTCAGTGTCAACATTTGTAAAATAAATCATGTAAAGGAACAACATCAAATTATGTGTTCATTCAGTGTGGACATTCAGTGTGGACATCCAGTGTGGACATCCAGTGTGGACATCCAGTGTGGACATATGTTAGTCCTGATGCAGTTCTGATGACAACTAGTTAAAAACAATGAAGCAGCAAAAAACCCCAAAAAGGTTAACATTAATAATAATGATAATGTTAATAACATGTTAATGATATTAACTTTAATAATAATAATGTTAATAATCATAACATTAAAACTAGAGCTAGACTCGGTAGAGCGCAGACCTTCGCCAACACCACATTTGTTTGCGAAGCCGAGTTAGCATCTCTAGCATGATAGCCGTTAGCTCATACCAATGCTAACTAGCCTGTCAGGTAGCTACGTCTCTGTGTGAAACACTGAGCAGGAAGCGTCTCCATGGCAACAGAAGCTGATCTCCTTTGATTTTCTCCTTGAGGTGCCTCATTTCATACGATTCGGGTGAGTAATTTTTGTGACAAGTTGGTAAAATACATAAATAAAAGCCAATGATAAAGAAATAATTAAACACATGCAGACGAAACCATAACCCTCTCGGACGACTTTGTTGGGGAAGATAACCACACACACATGCAGCAGAGAAAAATGGGCTCTAAACAATCACAATGGGAGAACATGGACATTCGTTAATAACGTTAACTATGATAATAATGATAATAACATTAATAATGTTCATCTCCCTGCCTGTGTCTGGATGTGTGTTTGGGTTCCCAGACGCTCTCCATGTTTCCGTGCGGCGACTGGCCGGGTGAAACTAGCCTGGTCCAGCAGTGACCTTTGCCTGGACTAATCCCGCCTCGGGATTGCTTCCTGCGGGGGAAAGGGGTTAATCGTGGTGCTCGGGGCAGATTTGTGACTGACTGGATTAAGTGGGGCTCAGAGTGTTGGACACTTGACTAATCTCTGGTATCCGTGCCGCCGCAGAGGCCGGGGCGGGCGGCTGGTTTCCTCTGTGACTGTTGGTCTGGCTGGTGCAGGTCCAGGTGACCACGCTCTCTGCAGGAACACAGATTCTGCACATTTCCTTCTTTGAGCGCAGTATCAAAGTCCCTTCCTGTCCTTCACACCCGTCAAGAGTTTATGGTGAAATCCTGCACAGAAACCTTTGAGTCTGTGTTGATTTAACACTTTACAACTGGTCCCACTCCCAAGTCCTTCTCTGAGTCAATCATTAGCCCAGAACTCTCAGTATTTCAGGTTCTTGTGTTGGAACAAGCTGTTTTCTGGCCTTTCAATTCATTTCAGTCGTGACTTAAAGAGTCCAAACCATAGGAGAGAATCCAAAGTGGAGCCATAAAACTATAATACCAGAAATCTTCTGCTCATTTTTTCAAGTATTGATTTGACTTCAGAGAATTCTCCTCCTCATCATCAATTATCCATTCCTCAGTTTTCTGTACATTTGATCCAACTTAACCTCACTGGGGTCTCGAGCAAATCCCATCTCATATTGGGTAGGAGTCCCTGTGAACTGAGGCGATTTCACCTACCTACCTACCTACCTACCTACCTACCCACCCACCCACCCTCCCTCCCTCCTACCTACCTACCTACCTACCTACCTACCTACCTACCTACCTACCTACCTACCTACCTACCTACCTACCCACCCTCCTACCTACCTACCTATCCACCCTCCTACCTACCTACCTACCTACCTACCTACCTACCTACCTACCTACCTACCTACCTACCTACCTACCCTCCCTCCTACCTACCTACCTATCCACCCTCCTACCTACCTACCTACCTACCTACCTACCTACCTACCTACCTACCTACCTACCTACCTACCTACCTACCTACCTACCTATCCACCCTCCTACCTACCTACCTACCTACCTACCTACCTACCTACCTACCTACCTACCTACCTATTCACGTACCTACCTACCTACCTACCTACCTATCCACCCTCCTACCTACCTACCTACCTACCTACCTACCTATTCACGTACCTACCTACCTACCTACCTACCTACTTACCTACCCACTCGCCTACCTACCTACCTACCTACCTACCTACCTACCCGCCCGCCCACCCTCCCTCCCACCCTCCTACCCACCCTCCTACTTACCTACCTACCTACCTACCTACCTACCTACCTACCTACCTACCTACCTACCTACCTACCTACCTACCTATCCACCCTCCTACCTACCTACCTACCTACCTATTCACGTACCTACCTACCTACCTACCTACCTATCCACCCTCCTACCTACCTACCTACCTACCTACCTACCTACCTACCTACCTATTCACGTACCTACCTACCTACCTACCTACCTACTTACCTACCCACTCGCCTACCTACCTACCTACCTACCCGCCCGCCCACCCTCCCTCCCACCCTCCTACCCACCCTGCTACTTACCTACCTATCTACCTACCTACCTACCTACCTATTCACCTACCTACCTACCTACCTACCTACCTACCTACCTACCTACCTACCTACCTACCTACCTACCCACCCACCAAAATATTTTTCAAGGGTTGTTGTGTAAAGGACTTTGAGATTCAGCAGCAGCTTCATCCTCCATCACGTCGTCGTCTGAACCTCCGGCGGGAA
Organism: Lipophrys pholis; assembly: GCF_963383615.2. Classification (NCBI taxonomy): domain Eukaryota; kingdom Metazoa; phylum Chordata; class Actinopteri; order Blenniiformes; family Blenniidae; genus Lipophrys; species Lipophrys pholis. The sequence continues at coordinate 31,387,245 of NC_137630.1, read as the reverse complement.
GAACTGCGGCGCCGTGCGAGTTGTCAGTCACTCTTGTTGAGGTTTTTTTTTTTTCTCCTTTCTTGTGAAACTTAACACTTGAGCATGTGTCGTCTCGTCAGGCAGATGGATAAACAGGCAGCGCCGCCGCCAGAGCGTCGGGCTGCGATCCAGCAGCTCCACACCAGCTTTGTTCCTCCAGTCCCACCTCACTGACTCATTGTTTCCTCAACATGCTGTCTGAAAAAAAGACTAAAGAATATGTCATATAATATATATGAGTGATTCTATGGTGCAGCCATAGGTGATTCATCTGTGAGGAGTCCAGAGGAATCCTAAATGTTCTCATTCGAGAAGCAGAATCATAGAATTAATACAAAATCCCCGATGAATGAATTAATTTGTGTTTTTGAAGGTTGGTCCTTTTTCGTGACCAACGTGCTTTTATTTTGGTTGTTTCCATTGCCGTATTTCTTAGAACATTATCAACACACGATCAGTCACATTGGATCTGTAGGACAGCGTCACACCGTGGGGGGTCTCTGATGTGGTGAACATCTGATTGATTTGGTCAAATTGATCCCACTTTGCAAGAGATTTGATCGTATCATCTGGAGACGACGGTGTTTGTTTTTCCACATCTCAAAGTATTGAAATATCTGCAATTTATTTCTGCAATTTCTCACTTGTGGAACAAATAATGGTTTATCTTTATTAGTGGCATGGTTGTTATCAAACTAGCCTCAAACCACGCTGTCAGGGAGTCTGAAAAAACTCAACAGTTTTCTCGACATTTCACTGTATTTTGCATCATCACTCTTCAGATTGGAGTAATTTTCAGTAGTAATTGTTTGTTTTTATGAAACTATCAACATTTCCATCAAGTACACTCTAAACCACAACAATGAGAAACTTAAAGTTTGAATCTAAAGGACTCATATTATGCTAAATTCACTTCCTAAAGGTTCTCCAGCAGTACTACTCGTCCCCATACCTGGACTGACGTCCCAGAAGTGAAGACAGTCTGTCCTCTCTGTCCCTGGCTTGATTCAGTTTTTAAAAAGTGTGTTGCTCCAACCAGCCAATCAGAAATCAAACCCTATATAGTGTCATCGGGGGTTTAGCCAATCCCAATCAAGGTAGGCCCTCCCTTTGACTCCTCCCACAATTAGGCAGCTCTGCTCTGGCACATGGCACCACGAGAGGAAGTACTTCCTCCTCTTCCCAAGATGGGCATGTGTGGGCGGAGCCAGTCCAGCTCACACAGACACAGCAGATTCTGAATGCAGCTCCTATGAGCCAATATTCAAATGAGGAAAATCAAGGAGGAGCTAGAAACTTAGAATACTGAAGGTTTCTGGACCGACCAGACCAGGAGGAGGAGGAGAACAGGAGGAGGAGGAGAACAGGAGGAGGAGGAGGAGAACAGGAGGAGGAGGAGAACAGGAAGAAAATGTGAACAGGAGGAACAGGAGAACTTTAAAGGTTATTCTGGCTCTATTTCACAGTCCGACACACTCCTGGTTTAACTTGTGTTGAATTATTTCTTTCTTACCGATTGTTCTGGTTATTGGAACACGTGAACCAGAAGCTGGGCTGCAGGTGTTTGATGAGCTTCCTAAGTGAGAGGCGAAGAGGTAGAGGAAGTGTGGAGATGAGCGCCGCCACGGCTCCAGATTGTTAGTTTTTCTTGGAATGATTGTCATTTCAACACATTCTAACAAACACTGATGAGTTTTCATTGTTCAGTTGTTGCCAGACGCAGAACAATAGCCCTCATTATCGCCAAGTGTCAAAAACCGCCCGTCATCCTCTGCAGCCGGCGACGTAAAGAAATGTACACGTTCCTTTACAGGAATGTTGCGGCGTTGTGTGGCTTTGTCTTCCGTCTGGCTCCGGTCCAGATTCAATCAGCTTTAACACTTTGTCAGAAATGAAAGGAGCATAAAGAGCCGCTGCGTTTGGCTCCAGTCGAAACGGGAAGCAGAGACCCACATGGTTCATGGCGGCTCTACGTTTTTTCCTCAGCAGAGCCTGAAACAAAGACGAGTCGATGGCGAAGCTTCGTCTTCTCAGGAGTGAACCGACCAGCGGCCACACAGCGAACCGAAGCCCCGTTTCCACGACGATGTCTCAACTCAAAACGCATAATTTTTACATTTTTGTTTTAGAATAGTTTCACGTTTCCACGGAAACGGCAGAAAACGATGGAGTTTTCATGTTGGGCCACTAGTGGTCACTGTTGTCAGCTTTAGTAATGAAACCACACACACGTGCACTGGGAGTCATGACGCCACGGAGGAAACATTGTTCTGATTGGCTCAGCGGTAGAGTCCGTCGTCCAATAACCGGAGGGTTGGCGGTTCGAATCCCAGTCTATCAAACAGTCATTGTCGTTGTCTCCTTGGGCAAGGCACTTTACCCACATTGCCTCGTATGAATGGTGCATCAATGCTGGTGGTGGTTGGAGGGGCCGTTGGCGCAAAATGGCAGCCACGCCTCTGCCAGCAGCCCCAGGCTACAACGTAGCTTAGCATCACTGGTGGGACTGGTGTGAATGAATCATGGTCTCTGTACGCGCTTTCAGTCAGTGTGAAAAAAGCGCTCTATAAATCCAAGCCATTATTATTATTACTGAGCATGTGCAGAAGACTCGGTTATTGCCAACATGGTGACTAGGACCAGGACTAGGAGCAGTGTCTCCACTGTCAACAAGGAGCCTGAGCGTTTTCAGAAAGTTCTTCTCAGTGGCTCTGAGCTTCGTTCTCATTTAAACGACGCTCAAAACTGCAAGTTTCTCATTTTCACTTGAAATCGATGTTAACGGAGCCTAGGGGAAGTTCCTGAATTCTCAACATCTCTAGATTACAGTCGCGTTAGTGTGACTCTAGTGTGTGTGACGCAGCAGCAGCTGTAGTTCAGGGGAACAGAAGTAAACAGGAAGTGACCAAATATGGTCTCTTGCGTTGTCGCGGCTCCAGGTTGACTGCAGGACTCCATCAACATTAACTGACACATGAAGGTCAGGAAGTGATTCGGGTTGAGGGTGGATGAAGATGAACACTGAAACACAACTGGACTCGGAGGGGGGGGGGGGGGGAGGGAGGGTCCAGGTCTGCTCTCGAGTGTCTCTTTCTGTTTTTTTTGTGCAAATCTGATATTAACATTAACACACACACACACACACTAACACACACACACACACACACACACACACACACACACACACACACACACACACACACACACACACACACACACACACACACACAGACAGCACTGTGGTGAAGCCAGAAACTCTCCATTTATCCATCAGTCAGTCTGCGATCGAGGTCTGATATCAGAGCTTCACTAACAGGAAGTAGTTTAACCCTTTCAGGGTGATCGTCCACCAGCCACCTCGTTCATCCTCAACGCTTCACACGAGGGCTTCACAGGACCTGCAGATAGGAATGCCCTGATACCTGCAGACATTCATCACTTCAGTCACTCCCCTCCTCCTCCTCCTCCTCCTCCTCCTCCTCCTCCTCATCCTCCTCGCTGTCCTGATGCACTCCTTGACCTGTAAAATTAGATTTTGGTTTCTAGGGTCTCAGGTTTCACACTAACCAGCAGAAAGAGGAAGAGCTGGACAGAAGGGATGAAGGCTACTGTAGATTCGTGTGTATCCGTGTTTGACCATGTGACCTCGTGTCCGTTTGATTGGTCTGTATGAATCAGTATCTTTTGTGTTATTAATGCTCATTTTCTTCATAAACTGGTTTCACAAACCAACCGGAGGAAGATTACATGTCACAGGTCAGCAGATTCTTTTTCCCTCACTGACGTATTGGATTCGCCTCATATTTAATATATATTTAATATGGGGTTTTTTTTGTGGTTGAAATTTTTTTATTTATTAATTGACTCAGATTAAACAAGATATAACACTTATTTTACATAACACAAAAAGAAAAAGAAATACATAACAATAATAAGAATGATCTTAGATTCAGCAGCACATGGTGAAAACAGGTACATCTTGCTAGAGCATGTAGGAATGACCAACACAAGGTGTGCCACCTTCCCTCCCCCACCCACCCGAGACCAAACGTCCTACACCGTAGTATAGAGGGGATCTTCATAACCTACTATCATGTGTCATATTTAATATATGTAATGTGAACGTAGCCGGTGAAATGTCAGCCTTCAATCTGTTACGGTTCCTGTGATGGGAAGACTTTAACTCTCTTGCTGCCACCGGCGCCGTTAAATTCCTTATTTCTTCAGGTTTACTGGAAACTGTTGAGTTTGTCGATGGAGAGTAAAGCTGGACTCCACTGAGTCACATCCTGTTTACGTCCGGGAGTTTCAGTCTGAGAAGATCTTCTTGTTTACACGGTTTGAAAAATATAGCGAATTATCGGGTCGTGTACACAACATTCGGTTTGTATTACACCCAGCAACGAGCAACGTGATTGGTCAGTTGATGCCATGTGGTCTATACATTTTAATAGGCGGCCTCTGATTGGTTTAGAATTCTGTGACTCTTCCTGATGAGTACAAATGCTGAAGCAGAGAGGAGGAACTTCCTTTCCAAGACGCCGAGGAATTATATATATGGAGAATCCACGGGCGGTTTTAATTATATGGACCTATTTTTCATATATATTATTTAGAAATAAATTACTCTTAAGAAGCACCCAATGGACACCCAAAACCCCAATTTCTGTCTTTCTACTGAGGAATGTTTATGTTTCCCCGGTGTTTGCTCAAACGACGGGCGGAGGAAACGTGCAGCCGGGAAACGGAAACAGTCGTACGTTTGTTCTGGTGAAACACATCGTGAGGAGGCGCAGCGGACTCACCGTCAGCCGGAGTCGTACTTCAGACCTGTCGGGTTCAGACTCCGCCGAGCTGTGATTCACGTTTCCCACCGGAGATAGACACCGCTGTAGATATGTCACCTCTCCGCCTCGCTCTTCCTCCTCCGTGCGCGCGTACGTGCACACGCTGCGCTTATCTAATATCGAGACAAGGTCAGTGTGTCTGAATGGACATGAGCAGGACAGCAAACCTCTTCTGTCTCTCCCCAGGACATCACACACACACACACACACACACACACACACACACACACACACACACACACACACACACACACACACACACACACACACACACACACACTCTTAGCTGCCATTCATTCATAAATGCTTTAATAGTGTGTGTGTGTGTGTGTGTGTGTGTTTCAGTGTTTCAGTGTTTCACTGCTTCACTTCCTTGTCGATCTTCAGGGTTTTGAGTTCAGATTAAATTTACAATTCATTCATTATTTAACTGCAGTAAGACGAGTTATCGTTTATGTCCTCCGCCTCGCGCTGCGTTCACTCAGGTCTTTCTAGAAACCGCCTGACGGGCCGGTAGGACTCGGACCTGGTTTCGGATCAGATTCCAGTCCGTGTGTTGTTGTGGATGCAGGCGACGTGTTTGATGGAGGTCAGAGGTCAGACGGTCGCTGTTCGGCTCGTTGTCTTATTGAAGTGACTCAACGAGGCCTCATTGAACTGGAGGAGGTAAAGAAACACTGAATATTTGCATTTGAGGGATTTTGAAGCTTTGAAGTGAACAGACTCGCTCAGCCGTCTGGATGATGCTCTGATCAAACTCGGCACACGGAGCCAAACGCCAGAGAGGCCGACCAAATCGAAGGACAGCTCCAGTTTTATGGATTCTCCACTTTAAGAGGAGGATTGAACCTTCAAAGGGGCGTGAGGATATCCAGCTCCACGTCTCTGCATGTTCCAGGAGAACCGCACTCGGCGGCAGGCTCCACCACCGATGTCGGGTTCCCGTCATCCACAACACAAAGAGACGGTGGTAGACGTGGGCCGTCATCACGTCCTGTCATGTGACCGGTGGCGCTGCCCCCACTCCCCCAACCCAACCCCACCCCTCCCCACCCCTGTGTCTCTGTTCAATGAAGGTCAGTGGCAGCTTATTGATCGCTGCTCTCCTCCTCTGCACTGCACGCAGGGCTGCTTTTTATCAGCTGAGAGTCAGACCAACCACCGACGCCAGTGTTACGCCGACTTCTGCATGAGTGCTGAAAAGTGCACTCTGCTTTTGTGGTCAAGACTCGTGACCTCCAAGATAAAAAAAATAAATCTGATCTTACATGAAGAATGTGTGATATTTTATGCTTGAAGCTGAAAAGCAGTGACACCAGGGAGCCTCCCCAACCCTACCTTACCCTACCTGGTGCAGTCTACCCTACCCTACCTGGTGCAGTCTACCCTACCCTACCTGGTGCAGCGAGGTAGGGTACGTAGTTGTGCAGCTGTGGTCTGTTTGTGTTTCACTGGTGATATCCTGCACCCTCTCTACATACACAAACACATGCATGCACCTCTTCCTCCTCCTCCTCCTCCTCCTCCTCCTCCTCCTTGTGGCTGATTTTCTCTTGAATCAATATTCTGCAGTGGAGCTCCTCGGCCTGTGCCCTGTTAATCCTTGGTGTGTGTGTGTGTGTGTGTGTGTGTGTGTGTGTGTGTGTGTGTGTGTGTGTGTGTGTGTGTGTGTGTGTGTGTGTGTGTGTGTGTGTGTGTGTGTGTGTGTGTGTGTGTCCCAGCCAGCTTTCCTCTTATCAATATCTTCACCTCTCCCTCGGTTTAGAAATGATCCTCTCCTCTTCCCTCCAGCCCTCATCGATCGCTGTGAGAGAGGGATGCAATCAGAAATAAGACGTTGCTGCTGGACTGAATACTGAGCGTCCGTCATGTGGACTGACTGGCAGTTAATTCCTGAAATTTTCCACCACTGAAGGTCAGATTGATGTGGGAGGGTGCATTTAAACATGACTGCCTGTCAGTATCTGATCTCTGGGCTCCGGCCGGGCCGCTCTGGCCGTCGCGGCGTCGCCGTTCAGACTCGATCGTGTGCGATCGTGGTCGAGTAGCGACGCTCTCATCGACCTCCAGTGAGCTGAGTCGTCTCAGCAAAGCGATTTTCACCGTGACCAGACAACACCTGGGATGAATCACCAGAAAGCAGTTCCTCTCCAGTGGGCGGCTGCTCTGGATGCAGATCCAGCGGCGAGCCGCGGCCTCGCTCTGGCGCTCTGGCCTTCTCTTTGTGTCTGTGTGGGCTTCGTTTCCCTCCAGCGCTTCGCCAGCGAGCGGGGTGAAGGGCTGAGCGGCTGTCTTGTCGGGATGCAGCCGACTGGATTGGAAAACTCAATTCCGGAGACGGTCGTGAGTCCCGTCGCTATCTTTACACTGCAGTGCGACTACAGGCTCGTTTACATGGATTTCACGGAAAACACAACTTTCTGAAAACACTCGGGCTCCGTGGAAGACTGCTGTAGACGGCCGCAGTAGTATTAGTAGTAGTAGTTGTGCACATGCTCAGTAGAGCCAATCAGAACAAAGTCTCCTCCGTGGTGTCAGGACTCCCAGCTCATATTCTCCTGGGACTTTGTACTTTTATTTTGACAGTCACCATAATAACAATCCAACTTGGTGGTCTGTCCACTAGAAAGTCTGTCGTCGTCCAACAAAGTTGGCCGAGAAGGTTTTTGTTTTCGTCTGCATTTATTTATTCATTTATTAATTGGTTTGTATGTATGTTACCAACTTTTTGCAAAAACTCTCCCTAATTGCAGGAAATCTTCAAGGAAGATTTTTCATCATCAAAGGACCAGTGCGGCGTGTTTCATGTTGCTCTCAGGTGAACTGAGTTTGGTTTGGACTTCAGTCAACAGGAGTTTAGTTAAATCACAACAAAGCTGCTTTCCAATGAAAACTGCCAAATGCTAAAGCTAACAATGAACTACAGTAGTAGACTTTTGATTCAATAGAACGAGCTCAATGAAATCTTTCCAGCTGTAACGAAGTTACCAATTTCCACTTGTTACTGTGTACTGACTGTGTTTGTCAGTGCTAACAGTGTGCTAATAGTGTGTATCAGTGCTAACAGTGTGCTAACAGTGTGTATCAGTGTGTATCAGTCTGTATCAGCGCTAACAGTGTGTATCAGTGCTAACAGTGTGCTAACTGTGCTAACAGTGAATCTATTCTGGCTGAGCTCACTTTGTTGGGATTATTTCACTTGACTTTTCAAGTCAGAATATTCAGAATATGAAACTGTCAAAGGGCCCAGATGTGTCACAGCCTCAGACTAGTGATCCTGATGCTCTCGTCTCATGAAGCTGGTTACAGGATGCTTTCGTGGCGTGAAAGACGCAGGCGGCCAGCGAGGATTAAATCGTCTCCGGGTGACGAGAGGGTTGGTGATGGAAGAGATTTCCAGAGACAGAAGCTCCATCTCTTGTTTGTCTTTGCTCCTCCGTCTATTCATGGAATCAGAATTCCTTCAAATTAACATCATTTTCTCTAGACGTCCAACGTTGATCGGTTTCCATGGAAACCGACAAACACTGTGAGGAAGGAAAGGAAAGGAGGCGCTGTGATGATGGAGGAATACAAAACCCGAGGGCTGAGGAGGTGGAGCTGGAAAACGGTGGCTGTGGGGGGAGGAGGTGGAGAAGGAGGAGGAGGAGGAGAAGGGGGAGGCAGTGATGGTGGAGTGTGGATCGGGCAGCAGGGGGGGAGGTTGATGAGGAGGTGAAGGGACGGACAGGGAGAGAAGACGGGAGTAAAGGGAGATGAATGAGGAGGTGGGGGTGGCTGTGAGGAGGGGGGTGGCTGTGAGGAGGGGGGCGGCTGGGAGGAGGGGGGGGGGTGGCTGGGAGGAGGGGGGGTGGCTGGGTGGGAAAGATGCCAATTTGACAGCGAGAGGCTTGAGGGTCCGGCGCTGCACCACCATCACTGCCGCAAAAACAAAGAGAACAAAGAGACAGATGCACCGACCGACGAACCCCCCCCCCCCCCCCCCCCAAACTAAACGCCCCCGACATGAGCAGGTTATGTCCACATTAATTGATTTACTTAATTATATTCATGTAAGGGACCAATGACGATCAGCTGAGTTTCTACATGAGGTAGAAAGAAGAAGAACAAGGTGGAGGTTGAGGACGGTCGATGTCTGACTCTCAATGTGGCGTATAAAAAATCTGGGCTTGATATTTCTTGTAGAAACGCACCGATACCAGTATCAGGTATCGGTCCGATACTGCACGGAGTACTCGGTTTGGGGATTCTCTAATATTAATGGGAACGACAAAAGTAAGACAAGTTGTAAATTATGTTCTGACAAAATATCAAGAGGATAGTTTGTACAACACCAGCAACTTAATGACCGGCAACCCCATCACCAGCAACTCCATCACCAGCAACCCCATCACCAGCAACTCCATCACCAGCAACTTCATCACCAGCAACTTCATCACCAGCAACTACAGCCCGATGTCAGTCCTGAATCTCTTTAGCATGTAGCACGTAGCATCGCTGGTGTTTGTTTAATGTCACTTAATTGGCCGAGCCATTATTATCAGGCATTTTAAAAGCAAAGCCAACGGTCCCAGTTTCCTGAACGGTGTGGTCGGGCAAACCTGCAGTTTGAATCCCGCGGTTCGGAGTGCATTTAGCGGCGGTCGGCAGGTTTGCTGCTCCGCTCGAGTGTTTTAATGTTGGAGGAGATGGAGGCGACTGGAAACGGGAGACGACGGATGTTTGAAGCAGCAGAGTGGAACTCGTGCTTCCTTCCGCTATTCCGGTGGCTAACTCGGTTAGCGCGGCAAAGCAACGGGACCAGATCCGGCTCTGAAAGACACACACTCAGAAACACACTCAGAAACACACACACAGACACACACACTCAGAAACACACACAGAAACACACACAGACATACACAGAAACACACACAGAAACACACACACAGAAACACACACAGAAACACACACAGACACACACTCAGAAACACACACAGAAACACACTCAGAAACACACACAGACACACACACAGAAACACACACAGACACACACAGACACACACAGAAACACAAAGACACACACTCAGAAACACACTCAGAAACACTCACAGACACACACTCAGAAACACACACAGAAACACACAGAAACACACACAGACACACACACAGAAACACACACAGACACACACACAGAAACACACACACAGACACACACACAGAAACAGACACACACACAGAAACACACACAGACACACAGAAACACACACAGACACACACACAGAAACACACACAGACACACACTCAGAAACACACACAGACACACACAGAAACACAAAGACACACACTCAGAAACACACTCAGAAACACACTCAGAAACACACACAGAAACACACACAGACACACACACAGACACACACACACAGAAACACACACAGAAACACACACACAGACACACACACAGACACACACACACAGACACACACACAGAAACACACACAGAAACACACACAGAAACACACAACAGAAACACACACAGAAACAGACACACAGACACACACACAGAAACACACACAGGATCAATATATTTGGTTCCTGCACTGTTTTCTTCACACCTCTTTCACCTCTTCTTTATCTCTTTCTTCCACTCGTCTTCTCCTCCGTCTGTTCCTCCACATCTGCTCCGTCGTTTCCTCGGAATCTTTAAACCAGCTGATGGGATTATCTGCTGGACCGTGTGGATCCAGAAGTGGGCGTGTCTCCCAGTGGGCGTGTCTCCCAGTGGGCGTGTCCACCAGTTTTGGCGTCACTATAATGTTTTGGCTTTTCTGATGAAATATTCATAACTTCTCGTTTTCAATCTGCAGAGCCGAAGCGGTGCATAGAAACTTTGTTTATCACACTTCACTCAGTATTTCACGACTAAACCCCAAAAAAACCATGTCGTTCTCATCTTACAGAAGCCAGAATCCGCTTCTGGGCAGATTTAGGATTTTATAATTAGAAACAACAATATTAAAACAACTATTGTGATATTTAGCTCATGTCTTTCTTTTTTGATTTTTTGCAGCGCGTCGTGTCCCAACACGGGGGAAATGTTATGAATCTTAATACAATCAAAATACCACTTTCATAACACCGCAACAAGAATTTTAACACAAACTGTTTTAATCAGGTGTGTAAATATATCGCAAATCCATTCCTGCCGTCATATGAACATGTACAATATACATATCGCAAAAGTGTGGCTGCGTAGTCTTAGTCCGCAAATTAAAAGTACCTTAATCTCTGGACTATAAGCCGCAACTTTTTTAACACGCTTTAAACCCTGTGGCTTAAACAATGACTCGGCTAATTTATGGATGTCTACAGGTTAACTTCATGCCGCAGATTCATGGGTGATGCGTTCAGGTGCTTCACGTAACTCCAACTTTTTTGCGGTTTATATTCAGGTGCGCTCAATAGTCCAGAAATTACGGTAACAGAATTTTAAAAAAAAATTGTTTATTTTCAAACACATAAAGAAAAAAGCAGACGTCCGTGATGGAGAAAAGTAAGAAACAAGCAGGAAGAATTAGTGTCGAGAGAAAGAGCACTGCTGTTTGGAATCAGACATCACAGAGATAAACGTGTTTATGTTCACGGTATCTCATGAAGTCGTTCCCGGTTCTTCTCCTCGATGCTCCTCTGGATGAAACCTTAAACGTTGACCGCTCGTCTCACCTCCACTCGACAGTTAATTATTCATCACGGCTGCACTTCACGACTTTACACCTCTCGCCATAACTCACGATCTTTAACGCCGGCGTCTCGACGTCCAGACCTGTGGACACTCGGGGGGGGGGGGAAGGTTCCACATAACGATAAATCCTGTGGCGTTTCACTACAAACACAACACAACCAACCCAAACCCAACTGGCCTGGCGGGCTCCCGTCATGGTTTTCAGAACTTTACTGTGTAAAACGACATTTTCACTTGAATCGTCGTCGTGGAAACGACGTCAAAGTTTTAACGTATCGGAGCGAACCGTCTGTTTGAGTGGTGGTGTTACGGAGATTAAAGTGTGTTATTGAGTTAGTGCCACACACACACACACACACACACACACACACACACACACACACACACACACACACACACACACACACACACACACACACACACACACACACACCATTTACATGTTAATCTATCAGAGGGAAACGTTGCTGTTCATCTGTATGCAGATGAGGACTGATCATTACTGAGGCCATTAACACACGCACGCATGCATGCACGCACGCACGCACGCACGCATGCACACACGCATGCACACACACACACACACACACACACACACACACACACACAGCCGTCAGATAGCTTCCTGTCATTGATCAACAGTCCAGTTTAATTCAGTGGAAAACGTCTGGAAACATACAAGTCTTCCAATCTTAAAGCAGGAAAGTAAAACTCAATTTGATTTCAACCAAATAAACAAACGAATAATGAAATTAACCAAAGGTTCTGCTGCATGATAAAGTGAAATGTCCAAAATACTGAACTGTTTACTGAGGCTTGTTGTCTCAGTGTGTTTGGTCCTGGTGGAAACTGGTGAATTGCAAACTGCTTGAGCTGCTTTTGTTTTTATAATATTTTAACTTTTTCTTTCATTTTTGTACTTGAAAGTGTCACGATGCACATTTCTGCTTTCTTTTTTAAAAGATTTATTCACATTATTTTTCATATATTTATATATACATTTTTTGATTTAAATTATTATAAATACTAATTAATGATAAACTATTTATATATTTTGAGTTACAAATAGACACAAGAAAAAAAAAAGTGTGGGTTCAGTCACAACTCTGATCAAATCCATCCAGTGTGTAAAAATGTGGAGGGATGAAGTGTAAAACAACTTCCGTTGTGTTTCGGCTCCAGTTTCATTACGACAACAAACGACAGCGCCAACTAGTGTCCCAACATGAAAACTACATTGTTTTCAGAGTTTCTGCCGTTTCCGTGTAAACAGACATCGTTTTCAGAACGATGACCTTTAAACATGAAACTTTTCAAAACGAAAACCAAAACGATGCGTTTTCACTCGAAGCGTTGTCGCGGTAACGGGGCCTAAATATCCTCATTGAAAACCCAAAGAGGGTTAACCAAGTTTCAACAGGATTTTCAAATGCAACGACAATAAGAAAAAACCAACTCTTTTCGTCCCGATCGATCGATTGATGTTTTTCCGTTTCCGATAAAGCGGCGGCGAGGTCGGAGGTTTGTCTCAGCAGATGATCTGAGGGAAGACGAGTCGTGTTTCTGCTCCTCGTGACTCCATCGCCGCTCGTTTTCCTCGAATCTTTATATGAAAAGTGAAGATTCTCCATCAGATAGCGTTTAATGGGAATCCTGGGTTCCTCGCCTCCTCCGGCTCCACAACAAAGCGACGCCGGCTCACCGCCGATTACGGCGCCCAGATTATATGGTAATTGAAAACGAGCTAATGTCGGCTGCTGATGATAGTAATTGAAAAGAAATTAGGAGTAGATTAAAATAAGGTCCCGTTTGATCTTTTGTCGGAGTTGATTCATGTTCTCGTCCGTGGCGAATTAACGGCGTCGGCGTGATGAAAGACGCCGCGGGTTCACCGGATCGCCCGGCGACGTCGCGGATCTGGTTTGGAAACGAAGCTGCCTGAAGTGTGAAGCTCTGAAAACGATCCTGTTTCTTCCTGGAAGGTCGTTCAGCGGCGAGGGCACGCTTCAATATCACACGATCGTTCAGTGATCGATTAGTTTGGCCTGCCGTTGATTATCTTCAATACCTCGATGACTCATCGTTGGTATTTTGAAGCTTGAATTGTTTGATTGCAGCTTCTGAATCGGTACAGTTTTCTTTGATAAACAGGAAATGATGATCAAGAGAAAATGATCAATTATTCTGTTTCCCGACGATCATTAGAAAAACATGAAATGATATTATAGTACTGAGTTATATACGTTTACGATTTCTATCTCAGGGTGTCGACAAGCCCTAACATGAATATTGTTTTGAAAACCATGATCGTTTCCATGGAAACAGCAGAAACTCTAAAAACAGTGCAGTTTTCTTGTGGGGCCACTAGGGGGCGCTGTTCTCTCTGATAAGACCAATGAAACCTCTGTAATCTCACTGAGAACATTGAAGCTCCGCTGAAGTTTCTTGCTTCATCGTTTTCATCCAACCAGTGCGTCCATGTGTCCATATATGCAGATGATGGTGCAGTAAATATTCCATTTAAAGTGAACATCACACTGCAGTAATCCTTATGAATGGATCCTGGTATGGAATTGTGGCAGCATTTCAGAAAATTTGTTCCTCGTTTCCATGGAGACGGAACGTTTTCATAAAGTTTCCTGTTCAGTGGCTCCGAGCAGCATTGTCGCGTGAAAGAACCCAAAAACGCCTCAACGTTTTCAATTGAAAAGGTCTTAGTTTACTGAAGCCCAGGTGGCGCTTTCCCACCAGTTCCTACAGGCCGTACTCGACTCGCCTTTGACGCATTTACACTTCGTGTTAGTACCTGGTACCAGGTACTTTCTTGGTTCTTCGTCCTGGTTCCCAGCGAGCTGAGGCCAGTAGACAATGTGACGTTGGCAGACGGCAGCCCCTGATTGGCCAGCGCGTCACAACAGAGATGAGTCAGAGGGCGTCTCATTCAGCCGCCATTTTTTAAAACCCGATCACAACCAGAGAGACGCTCAGAAATCAACCAGTGGAGCAGCGAGGAGCTGCAGACGTTTCTTTGTCTGGAGGCGACCAGAGGATTCAGGAGCTCCACGGAGCGACTCGCTACCAGGACCAGGAGGTCTCCCAGCCACAGTTTTTTAGATTAACTGGTTCCCATGTTAACTGGTGACCTTCTTCTTCCTTCGTCTCCTTTTCACAGCAGATGTTAAAAACCCGACCAGAGCCTGTAGCTGTCCTGGAGAACGTCGTTTAACCACATTTCCATTACAGTTTAAAGTATCGTAGCGTTTGTTTGTCTTATTTTAACATCAGCTGCTGCTAACGGCTGCTGGCAGAAGGCACCAGTTAACAGGGGCACCAGTGAAACCGAAACACCGGACAGTAAAGCACCATCGTAACAATCCACATTTTTTAATATTATTAATAAATATATAAATATATACTATTTAACTAATTATTTGAGCTGATATCCAATGCTTGTTTCCTTCACATCATATTGGGGGGGATTACTTGTAATCGACGGGGAAAAACTCTGATGACTCCGCCCACGCCACTGTGGGACTATATTGTAGTGGAAAAAGAGGCTGAGTAGAGTAGAGTAGAGTAGCGCTCAGTAGGTACTAGTAAAAAAGCGCCATTCGTCTTCGTCATCATTGCTTTCATTACAATCGTTTCCATGGAGAAACTAAGTCATAATGGCCGCTGCCTCTACGTCATGGTGAGAGTCACAGAGTCATCAGCACTCAGTCGGTTCCACACAGTCGAAGCGCCTGTTCCTCCACGCCGTCCGTCACCGATTACATCGTCAGACAGAAACAAACATTCGTCCTCGTGACGTCACTCCGCTCCAAACTCATGCAGCCGTGTGAACGTTGCACGCAGAAGCCGTTTGTGCTCCACGTGGACGCTGTGGTACAGTAGACGTGGACGTTCACTCGGCCTGCCTGTCGTCGTGGGCGTGTGCGCGCTCGCCGCCCGGCTGCAGCGAAGAGGCTAATCCGCTGTGACGAGTCCGGGGAAACTCCGCCGAGGAGCTGGGCTAATGGACAGATATGGGTCAGCGCTGCCACAGAGGCTCAGCTCAGCGGCGACCAAGATACTCCTCCATACACAGCACTGCTTCTTCTTCTTCTTCGTCTTCTTTCCTCATCCCCTCCCCTGGAAACTGCGGATTCCCCGGCAGCTTTTTAATTACCGGAATGCCGAGCGCACAGTGGACGGCAGACACACAAGCCAAAACAACACGTTTCTGAAATTGTCTTCCAGGAAGAGTCTGGTGTGTTTTTGTGCTTCTCACACCGTCAAAGTGGGCGTTTCCCAAACCGTTTGCTCACTCAGCAGATTCTGACTGGATCCATATGACAATGGAGGAAAGTTAAAGCTGCCGCAATTCCACTGTTTTTCTGCGCCAGGGTGTCGAACATAAAGCCTGTGGGCCGAGTCCGGACGGCAAGAGGCTCCGGTCCGGTCCGGCCCAGCCGCCAGACAAACGGTAATACATTTAAAAAAACGTTGAGTTTTTTAGTTTTTTTTTAAACCGAGTAGCGACACGACACCGAGACCCGAGCAGAGATCTCCTGATGCTGCCATGGAAGAAGCCATCTGGGTGCTATCGAGCTCAGAGCCACGTTGTCAGGGAAAGTTTGTAAAAACTCCCACAATGCAACAGCTCTTTGGGATGTTTCACTGGATTTTACACCAGGAGTTTAATTAAACTTGGTTTGGTGTTGAGATTGAACTCATTTCCTGTAGTGAGTGTTTGGTTTTGAGAAAACTATTTTAATCACTTACTATGACTCTATTTCCCCGGTCCGACCAACTCAGGACGTTTTGGACTCGCGTGCGTTTGACCACAGATTCGTCGTTTGGAAAGATCACGACATCGACTCGTAGCCGAGCCGCACGTTTCAGCATTTTCAGTGTTTGTTTCCCGGACATGAAACTTCATTCATTCATTCATTTGGGGCATGTCACATTTCAAACATTTTTTGTGATCATATACATAACCAACATCCCTACACACACACACACACACACACACACACACACACACACACACACACACACACACACACACACACACACACACCCGAAACCATATACACCATTTGATAATAAATAATTACATTTTAGCTCATGAAAATATATTTATACAAAATATACAATCTATGTTTAAGTACACCCACACATATTACCAACATACATACACACACACCTCATATATCTGATTAACACGCCTGAAGAGGGGCAGGACGAAGTAAACCTATTAAGTACTCTTCTCCAATATTTAACAGTTCTATTTTATAATTATGTTTCTGTATTCAAGGTAGTTAGTATTATATATGTACATATAACTAAGAATGTTATGTAATATAGAAGACTTCTATATACACACATACAATATGCATATTACCATACCATATATACCATATGTACTATACTTACCATATACTTTTACATACATACATAAACTTTTCTGAAATGAAAAAAGAAAAACTGTGTAATTGTGGTGAAAACAGGACCTAACATGACAATCCTTCTGTGGGGAAACTACAGAATAGATGTGTTGTTTTTGATTTCAAGGATACCAGTTCAGTTTGAAGATGCTGGTGTAGCTGCAGTGGGTTTGTGACGGAGCAGGAGGTGTGGTCAGGCGTGATGGGTCCAGCCTGCAAAGCGGTGCAGGAGATGGATGGACACGTCCATCTCTCTCAGTCTTTCATTCCTTCCTTCAGCCGGGAGCAGCTCTCCTTATTAGCCTGGCCTTCCTTCACCGTCATGTGTACTGTTGAATTATGCATCATATTCGCTCTGACTGCGCCACGACATGAATGTCAAACAAGCAGAAAGTGTGATCGGGGTTTTCTCTTTCATCCTACCTGCACCTGACTGCCCCTCCACCCGTCCCAACTTCTCTGGCTCCGAGAGCAGCAGCAGCATCCGTAAACATCTGGCTGACACAGACCGGCTGCAGTAGTGTTGTTGTTGTTGTTGTTGTTGTTGACGATTCTTCTGGGTCAGTTGTCTGTTCGTTGTGTGTAAAAACACTCTTATCACACACGCATGCAGCAGAGAACAATCCGCTATAAACATTCACACTGGGAAAACACCGACATTCTGGTGGACAGGCCACCAAGTTGGATTGTTATTTCAGTGGGTGTCAAAATAAAAGTACCAAATCTCAGGAGTATACGGTTATGACATCATGGAGGAAACGTTGTTCTGATTGTCTCTACTGAGCATGTGCAGAACTACTAGTTACGACCAACGTGGAGCGAATGAACAGTGGCAGAAAAGTCGTTTTTCCTGGTTTCCATGGAGGAACGTTTTCAAAAAAGTTGCACTGCGAGCAAAACGAAACTAAAATTAGTTTTGATTGAAAACGTTGCATGAACAGGGCCTTATGCTTGTTATAGACTAGTTTTAAATATGTTTTAAAATAGCTATGTGCTGATTTTTATCATATTTGAGACCAGTTTAATTAGTTTTGGGCTGCTTATTTTCAAATGGTATTTTGGACCCCATTAACTTGTATTGTTAGCGTTCCTCAGACATAGTTTTTACTAGTTTTTAACCTTGATTTTTGGTGTGTGTGTGTGTGTGTGTGTGTGTGTGTGTGTGTGTGTGTGTGTGTGTGTGTGTGTGTGTGTGTGTGTGTGTGTGTGTGTGTGTGTGTGTGTGTGTGTGTGTGTGTGTGTGTGTGTGTGTGTGTGTGTGTGTGTGTGTGGACTTGATGTCTGAAATGTCCTGACTTACATCCAGTTGAGCATTTGTGGGATGTGCAGGAGGAACCGGTCCCGTCAAATTATAACCTCCACCTCAGAGTTGCCTACTGTTGACGTGTTGATGCAGTGTGTGTGTGTGTGTGTGTGTGTGTGTGTGTGTGTGTGTGTGTGTGTGTGTGTGTGTGTGTGTGTGTGTTTGTCCACAAAGTGTGTTCAGAGGTGTGTTTGTTTCCTCTGCAGGATGAGAGTCCACTGAGCAGTGAGGAGGAGGCCGACATGAGCGAGCCCACATGGCTAGCCCCTGACCTGGGAGGAGTGTCCGACCTGAGCCCGCCGAGCCGAGTCGACAGGATGCGCCACAGTCCGCAGAACGCGCACGGCAAGGAGGACGACGGTAAGCCGGCGTTTACCCGCCGCCCCGCCGTGGATCGTCATCGTCGACTCCCGTTCGGGAGCCGAGATCAAAGTGTGTGTGTGTGTGTGTGTGTGTGTGTGTGTGTGTGTGTGTGTGTGTGTGTGTGTGTGTGTGTGTGTGTGTGTGTGTGTGTGTGTGTGTGTGTGTGTGTGTGTGTGTGTGTGTGTGTTTGCGATAACGGCAGGAAGAAACTAGAGCTACACTCGGTAGAGCGCAGGCCTTCACCAACGCCTCATTTGTCTGCGGAACGGATTTAGCATCGTAAGCATGTTAGCCGTTAGCTCAGGTCAATGCTAACTAGCCTGTCAGATAGCATTGACTTGAGCTAACGGCTAACAATTCACTCACGCTGATGTTTCTGGATATTCGCTGAACCGAGATATTAGCTGCGAGCTCCAGAGCAGAGTTAGCGGTGAGCTAGCAGGCGGCTCACCGGAGGAAATATCTGACTTCTCCACGAGCTGATTGGTCCTTCGATGATAATAAATAATCCCTGGAGAGTCCATACAAGGCGGGTTAGTAGTTTAAAAAAAATAAAAAATTTAAATAAATACATGCGGAGAAGTTAATAAGTTAATAAACAAACTAAACTGTATAATGAGGATTTGAATGTGAAGATTGTTTCCTGCTATCGTCCTGTTAGTCTCAGTGTTTGGATTGGCTCCGCCCCCTTGACCCTGAACCGGGGGGGGTTCCTGTGACTGACTGTCAGTTGGTGAAGCAGGTTGTGTTGTGATCACATGTTGGGTGGTTTGATTCCCGCCGTATAGCTTGGCTTCATCCCAGAGGAGGTAGACGAGGAGAGTGTGTCAATGTTTAACACGACCACAGAGCTCAGAGCCACTCGATCTAACCTTAATCCAAGGTGGAGCTTTTAGAAAGGCTGGGGCTCCCCCGCCGTGTCGACACAGGAAGTCACCGTAACAACAATCCAACTTGGTGGTCTGGCCTGCCGGTGGAGCGAAACCCGTTCTGAACAATCAAGTCTGTCTAGCATTTAGCTGGTAATTAAACCTCTAATGCCTGAAGCCGCCATCTTTCCTCCTGCCGAGTCGTGAAGCTGCAAACGTGGCCAGACTGATGCTGCGTCGCCTTTAATGTTTTATTGTTTTATTGAACAATGTGTGACGAAGACAAACTGCAGTGGCTCATTTCTCGTTGCCTTCGCTGTCGGTTGTCACTGTGCTGCCGCTGTTCCTTTGAGCAGGAGACTTTCAGAGTGAAACATGCGACACGAGAGAAACGGCAGCAGGAGGATTTCTGCCGATGAGCAGACCCCTGCTATCAGTGCTAATGCTACTAATGCTAATGGAGATGTGACCAACATCAACGATCATATGAAAGATTATGCTGTTACATCGACTGACACTAATGCTAATGTTGCTGCTACTGACACTAATGCTGTTACCCACAAATTCGCTGTTGGCACAGATGTTAATGCTTATTTTATTACTGAGCTGCGGCTATAGGTGCTTATTTTGTTAATGCTAAAGGTGATGTTACTGATATCTGTTATATTGATGCTAATGCTAATTTCGGTACAATTAATGCAAATGCTGCTGGCGTAAATGTAGCGACCAACACATATTAATAAAATCTCATGCTAATAGCGATGCTCTTTGTGATGCCTATGCTGCTTTTGCTAATTGGACTTCATCAGATGCTAATGCTGTATCTGCTGTTGCTAACTGTGATGTGATGCCGATGGTTCTACTGAGGCTAATGTCAATGTAGCTAATGGTGCTGCCACTGATGCTAATCCCCCTGCCTTCAATGTGAATGCTTCTTTTACTGCCTGAGATGCTACTAGCCATGCTGATACTGCTAATGCTACTGCTGTTGCCATCGCTAATGCTTCTCCTGACGCTAATGACAATGTTGATGCAAGTAATGCTTGCGATGCTAATGTGGTTTCTGCTCACGCTAAAGGTGATTTGGCCGATGCTGAAGTATATACTGATGGTAATGCTAATTTTGATGCGGCTGCCAATGCTAAAACCTACAGACTAGAATACATTGAATTAGAATAGGAATACTTCATTAGTCCCAGAGTGAAATACTTTAAAACTTATGCTGCTGTCCCTGCTAATGCTGAAGTTGCTGCTAATGCTGCTGCTCGTGGTGGATGTGACCCCGTTAATATCAGGTGGGTGGTTTCCTAACCAGCAAGCTGTCAGGCCATTTAACTGGAGAGAGCAGCAGATGGTGGCACACACACACACACACACACACACACACACACACACACACACACACACACACACACACACACACACACACACACACACACACACACACACACACACACACACACACACACACACACACACACACACACACACACACACACACACACACACACACTAAATCACTTTTAAGAGCTTTTGACCGCCGCCTGGCTTCTCTTCCTTTCTCTTCTACTCAGCCGGCTGACAGCCGAGGTGAAAAGCTCTTATGATTTGTTCGGACTGACGCTTTTTAAAACCCGCCACTCGCGGCTCCACTGATGAATCCGAGAAAAAACATTTTTTGTTAAAAAACGACCAGCCGCCTCCCCGAGTCCCAAGATTACTGGACTCTACCGGAAAATCTGAGGCAGCGTCTCCGAATGGATCCTCAGTTAAAATATCGTCGGTGTCCCAACAGGATCAGAAAGATTTCTTCTTCTTTACTTTTTTTTTTTTTTAAATCAATAAGCGTCAATGTTTCAAGATGGAGGTCTTTCAATGTTCACCCTGTGCATGAGATCATTGGTGGCCATTGTTAATGTTTCGAGCCCATCGTTCTCTGCTGCATGTGTGTGTGCTTTCATGACTGAAACTAACAACAGCACCCACTAGTGGCCCAACATGCTGACGACATCGTTTTCAGTGTTTCTGCTGAAAACGTATTCAGAACATTGTCGTCTAAACGCAAAACTTGTGGAACTTGTCATGTTTTAAGCTTTAGTAATAATAAATATTACAACAACAATAATAATATTGATAATTTTTGTTTTTCAAAACACAGACGTTTGGGAGGTGGGACTGGTAGTGGAGTAATCCGGCCACATGGGGGCACTAAAGCATTTCATCTCTTCTTGATTCTAGTTTGACCGGCAGAAGGAATCACTGATGTTGCAGTTTGGAACTACACTCGGTAGAGTGCAGACTTTCGACAACGCCATATTTGTTTACGGAACCAAGTTAGCATCACTAGCATGTTAGCTATTAGCACATATCGATGCTAACTAGCCTGTCAGTTAGCAACATCACTGCGAGCGGTGGCACGTAGATAAACCACGATCCGAGTCGATGCCCTCGCACCGATGTTTCTGGATTTTCGGCAAACCGAGACTTTGGCTGCGAGCGTCTCCATGGCAACCCACGCTGATCTCCTCCATGAGGTGCCTCTCTCATCCGCTTTGTATGGGACAGTTTTTTAGGGTTTATTTAAAAACGATTAGCTGTTAACGTCCCAGAATTTAACCGATTGGTCCTCGGATGATGACAAGTCATCCCTGAAGATTTGGGGGAGTGGTTTTTGTGAAAGGTTTGTAAAATACATACATACAAACCAAGAAATATATACATGCAGTCAAAAACATAACCTTCCCCCAACTTTCCCAAAACAGAAGAACCACAGTCGGAATAGCTCCAGATAATTAAATTTTTGATCCTGGCAGACGTCCGGGTGAAGCTGGTTGTGTAATTCTCTGCTCATGTCACAAACTGCAAAACGTCACAGTGCAAAGCATTATGGGATTGAGCCACTGAAATTAATCGGGTCACATGTTGGTGCACATAAACTGGCTCAGTATTCTAATTACTTTATCCAGTGTTCATGTAAACGGGCTCATCCAGATCATCTAATCGGAAAAGTGACCATGTAAACAGAGCTGTTGTCTCTGAGCACCGTTGTCATGGAAACGGGCCCCAAAATGCTCCAGAGGTTTTGTTTGTTTTCAGTTGAAATCGTCGCGTGAAGGAGTATTTTTCGGTTTTCGCTCCTCTTCTTAAAGTCAGCGCGAGCATCTTAGCGGTGGAAGTCGGCCGTGAGAGACGAGCTTCCTGAAGTTACGAGCTGTTGGCAGAATGAAGTGCGAACGTAGCGGCGCCGCGCGGCGAGGCTAACCTTGACTCCCACTGTCACTGTGGATTTATTTAGCCGGCGCTATAGGAGCTAACCTTGGAGTGTGTGTGTGTGTGTGTGTGTGTGTGTGTGTGTGTGTGTGTGTGTGTGTGTGTGTGTGTGTGTGTGTGTGTGTGTGTGTGTGTGTGTGTGTGCTCTTCAGAAGTGGCCCCTCTACTACCTGTCACTTCTGGGCAGTTCGCAGCTTCTGAAGCTCCAGAGAGACATCCACACCAGATCTTCCTCCTCCTCCTCCTCTTCCTCCTGGTGAAGAGTGCTCTTCAGGAGATGGAGTCGACATTAGCGGCCTCTCTGAGGAGGAGGAGGAGGAGGAAGAGGAAGAGGGTGACGTCATGTTTGAGTGAGACAGAAGTGCATGGAAACAGGGTGGCGAGCGGATGAGGTGGGGGAGGAAGAGGAGGTGGGAGAGGAAGAGGAGGTGGGGAAGGAAGAGGCGGAATTGGAGGAAGAGGAGGAAGAGGAGGAAGGGGAGGTGGAGGTGTAGCTCAAGCCAATATATTGATCCGATGACATGGCGAGCTGAACAGCGTCTGACGGACG